>NW_026973127.1:0-62770 GCF_036711695.1 Zophobas morio | reverse complement strand
TGCTTTAAGTGTGTTTGGTGGCTCAGAACCATCAAAAAACGTTGAAATATAGTTCAAATTCAATAAAAATCGACAAAAATACAGTTTCTAGCTAAAATTTGATGGTTTCGTTGCACTTTCCGAGCCGTTGGGTATCTGATTGGCTTAAAGTACAAGAAAACACTTCAAAAGTGACGTTTCTGAAGAATTTTAACAGTTTTCTTGTATCTACGAACGCCAGAATGCATAAAATTGACCTAAACGTCTCCTTTTCCTATTCTGAGTCGATTCTGCATGCTTTAAGTGTGTTTGGTGGCTCAGAACCATCAAAAAACGTTGAAATATAGTTCAAATTCAATAAAAATCGACAAAAATACAGTTTCTAGCTAAAATTTGATGGTTTCGTTGCACTTTCCGAGCCCGTAGGGTATCTGATTGGCTTAAAAGTACAAGAAAACACTTCAAAAGTGACGTTTCTGAAGAATTTTAACAGTTTTCTTGTATCTACGAACGCCAGAATGCATAAAATTGACCTAAACGTCTCCTTTTCCTATTCTGAGTCGATTCTGCATGCTTTAAGTGTGTTTGGTGGCTCAGAACCATCAAAAAACGTTGAAATATAGTTCAAATTCAATAAAAATCGACAAAAATACAGTTTCTAGCTAAAATTTGATGGTTTCGTTGCACTTTCCGAGCCCGTAGGGTATCTGATTGGCTTAAAAGTACAAGAAAACACTTCAAAAGTGACGTTTCTGAAGAATTTTAACAGTTTTCTTGTATCTACGAACGCCAGAATGCATAAAATTGACCTAAACGTCTCCTTTTCCTATTCTGAGTCGATTCTGCATGCTTTAAGTGTGTTTGGTGGCTCAGAACCATCAAAAAACGTTGAAATATAGTTCAAATTCAATAAAAATCGACAAAAATACAGTTTCTAGCTAAAATTTGATGGTTTCGTTGCACTTTCCGAGCCCGTAGGGTATCTGATTGGCTTAAAAGTACAAGAAAACACTTCAAAAGTGACGTTTCTGAAGAATTTTAACAGTTTTCTTGTATCTACGAACGCCAGAATGCATAAAATTGACCTAAACGTCTCCTTTTCCTATTCTGAGTCGATTCTGCATGCTTTAAGTGTGTTTGGTGGCTCAGAACCATCAAAAAACGTTGAAATATAGTTCAAATTCAATAAAAATCGACAAAAATACAGTTTCTAGCTAAAATTTGATGGTTTCGTTGCACTTTCCGAGCCCGTAGGGTATCTGATTGGCTTAAAAGTACAAGAAAACACTTCAAAAGTGACGTTTCTGAAGAATTTTAACAGTTTTCTTGTATCTACGAACGCCAGAATGCATAAAATTGACCTAAACGTCTCCTTTTCCTATTCTGAGTCGATTCTGCATGCTTTAAGTGTGTTTGGTGGCTCAGAACCATCAAAAAACGTTGAAATATAGTTCAAATTCAATAAAAATCGACAAAAATACAGTTTCTAGCTAAAATTTGATGGTTTCGTTGCACTTTCCGAGCCCGTAGGGTATCTGATTGGCTTAAAAGTACAAGAAAACACTTCAAAAGTGACGTTTCTGAAGAATTTTAACAGTTTTCTTGTATCTACGAACGCCAGAATGCATAAAATTGACCTAAACGTCTCCTTTTCCTATTCTGAGTCGATTCTGCATGCTTTAAGTGTGTTTGGTGGCTCAGAACCATCAAAAAACGTTGAAATATAGTTCAAATTCAATAAAAATCGACAAAAATACAGTTTCTAGCTAAAATTTGATGGTTTCGTTGCACTTTCCGAGCCCGTAGGGTATCTGATTGGCTTAAAAGTACAAGAAAACACTTCAAAAGTGACGTTTCTGAAGAATTTTAACAGTTTTCTTGTATCTACGAACGCCAGAATGCATAAAATTGACCTAAACGTCTCCTTTTCCTATTCTGAGTCGATTCTGCATGCTTTAAGTGTGTTTGGTGGCTCAGAACCATCAAAAAACGTTGAAATATAGTTCAAATTCAATAAAAATCGACAAAAATACAGTTTCTAGCTAAAATTTGATGGTTTCGTTGCACTTTCCGAGCCCGTAGGGTATCTGATTGGCTTAAAAGTACAAGAAAACACTTCAAAAGTGACGTTTCTGAAGAATTTTAACAGTTTTCTTGTATCTACGAACGCCAGAATGCATAAAATTGACCTAAACGTCTCCTTTTCCTATTCTGAGTCGATTCTGCATGCTTTAAGTGTGTTTGGTGGCTCAGAACCATCAAAAAACGTTGAAATATAGTTCAAATTCAATAAAAATCGACAAAAATACAGTTTCTAGCTAAAATTTGATGGTTTCGTTGCACTTTCCGAGCCCGTAGGGTATCTGATTGGCTTAAAAGTACACGAAAACACTTCAAAAGTGACGTTTCTGAAGAATTTTAACAGTTTTCTTGTATCTACGAACGCCAGAATGCATAAAATTGACCTAAACGTCTCCTTTTCCTATTCTGAGTCGATTCTGCATGCTTTAAGTGTGTTTGGTGGCTCAGAACCATCAAAAAACGTTGAAATATAGTTCAAATTCAATAAAAATCGACAAAAATACAGTTTCTAGCTAAAATTTGATGGTTTCGTTGCACTTTCCGAGCCCGTAGGGTATCTGATTGGCTTAAAAGTACAAGAAAACACTTCAAAAGTGACGTTTCTGAAGAATTTTAACAGTTTTCTTGTATCTACGAACGCCAGAATGCATAAAATTGACCTAAACGTCTCCTTTTCCTATTCTGAGTCGATTCTGCATGCTTTAAGTGTGTTTGGTGGCTCAGAACCATCAAAAAACGTTGAAATATAGTTCAAATTCAATAAAAATCGACAAAAATACAGTTTCTAGCTAAAATTTGATGGTTTCGTTGCACTTTCCGAGCCCGTAGGGTATCTGATTGGCTTAAAAGTACAAGAAAACACTTCAAAAGTGACGTTTCTGAAGAATTTTAACAGTTTTCTTGTATCTACGAACGCCAGAATGCATAAAATTGACCTAAACGTCTCCTTTTCCTATTCTGAGTCGATTCTGCATGCTTTAAGTGTGTTTGGTGGCTCAGAACCATCAAAAAACGTTGAAATATCGTTCAAATTCAATAAAAATCGACAAAAATACAGTTTCTAGCTAAAATTTGATGGTTTCGTTGCACTTTCCGAGCCCGTAGGGTATCTGATTGGCTTAAAAGTACAAGAAAACACTTCAAAAGTGACGTTTCTGAAGAATTTTAACAGTTTTCTTGTATCTACGAACGCCAGAATGCATAAAATTGACCTAAACGTCTCCTTTTCCTATTCTGAGTCGATTCTGCATGCTTTAAGTGTGTTTGGTGGCTCAGAACCATCAAAAAACGTTGAAATATAGTTCAAATTCAATAAAAATCGACAAAAATACAGTTTCTAGCTAAAATTTGATGGTTTCGTTGCACTTTCCGAGCCCGTAGGGTTTCTGATTGGCTTAAAAGTACAAGAAAACACTTCAAAAGTGACGTTTCTGAAGAATTTTAACAGTTTTCTTGTATCTACGAACGCCAGAATGCATAAAATTGACCTAAACGTCTCCTTTTCCTATTCTGAGTCGATTCTGCATGCTTTAAGTGTGTTTGGTGGCTCAGAACCATCAAAAAACGTTGAAATATAGTTCAAATTCAATAAAAATCGACAAAAATACAGTTTCTAGCTAAAATTTGATGGTTTCGTTGCACTTTCCGAGCCCGTAGGGTATCTGATTGGCTTAAAAGTACAAGAAAACACTTCAAAAGTGACGTTTCTGAAGAATTTTAACAGTTTTCTTGTATCTACGAACGCCAGAATGCATAAAATTGACCTAAACGTCTCCTTTTCCTATTCTGAGTCGATTCTGCATGCTTTAAGTGTGTTTGGTGGCTCAGAACCATCAAAAAACGTTGAAATATAGTTCAAATTCAATAAAAATCGACAAAAATACAGTTTCTAGCTAAAATTTGATGGTTTCGTTGCACTTTCCGAGCCCGTAGGGTATCTGATTGGCTTAAAAGTACAAGAAAACACTTCAAAAGTGACGTTTCTGAAGAATTTTAACAGTTTTCTTGTATCTACGAACGCCAGAATGCATAAAATTGACCTAAACGTCTCCTTTTCCTATTCTGAGTCGATTCTGCATGCTTTAAGTGTGTTTGGTGGCTCAGAACCATCAAAAAACGTTGAAATATAGTTCAAATTCAATAAAAATCGACAAAAATACAGTTTCTAGCTAAAATTTGATGGTTTCGTTGCACTTTCCGAGCCCGTAGGTTATCTGATTGGCTTAAAAGTACAAGAAAACACTTCAAAAGTGACGTTTCTGAAGAATTTTAACAGTTTTCTTGTATCTACGAACGCCAGAATGCATAAAATTGACCTAAACGTCTCCTTTTCCTATTCTGAGTCGATTCTGCATGCTTTAAGTGTGTTTGGTGGCTCAGAACCATCAAAAAACGTTGAAATATAGTTCAAATTCAATAAAAATCGACAAAAATACAGTTTCTAGCTAAAATTTGATGGTTTCGTTGCACTTTCCGAGCCCGTAGGGTATCTGATTGGCTTAAAAGTACAAGAAAACACTTCAAAAGTGACGTTTCTGAAGAATTTTAACAGTTTTCTTGTATCTACGAACGCCAGAATGCATAAAATTGACCTAAACGTCTCCTTTTCCTATTCTGAGTCGATTCTGCATGCTTTAAGTGTGTTTGGTGGCTCAGAACCATAAAAAAACGTTGAAATATAGTTCAAATTCAATAAAAATCGACAAAAATACAGTTTCTAGCTAAAATTTGAAGGTTTCGTTGCACTTTCCGAGCCCGTAGGGTATCTGATTGGCTTAAAAGTACAAGAAAACACTTCAAAAGTGACGTTTCTGAAGAATTTTAACAGTTTTCTTGTATCTACGAACGCCAGAATGCATAAAATTGACCTAAACGTCTCCTTTTCCTATTCTGAGTCGATTCTGTATGCTTTAAGTGTGTTTGGTGGCTCAGAACCATCAAAAAACGTTGAAATATAGTTCAAATTCAATAAAAATCGACAAAAATACAGTTTCTAGCTAAAATTTGATGGTTTAGTTGCACTTTCCGAGCCCGTAGGGTATCTGATTGGCTTAAAAGTACAAGAAAACACTTCAAAAGTGACGTTTCTGAAGAATTTTAACAGTTTTCTTGTATCTACGAACGCCAGAATGCATAAAATTGACCTAAACGTCTCCTTTTCCTATTCTGAGTCGATTCTGCATGCTTTAAGTGTGTTTGGTGGCTCAGAACCATCAAAAAACGTTGAAATATAGTTCAAATTCAATAAAAATCGACAAAAATACAGTTTCTAGCTAAAATTTGATGGTTTCGTTGCACTTTCCGAGCCCGTAGGGTATCTGATTGGCTTAAAAGTACAAGAAAACACTTCAAAAGTGACGTTTCTGAAGAATTTTAACAGTTTTCTTGTATCTACGAACGTCAGAATGCATAAAATTGACCTAAACGTCTCCTTTTCCTATTCTGAGTCGATTCTGCATGCTTTAAGTGTGTTTGGTGGCTCAGAACCATCAAAAAACGTTGAAATATAGTTCAAATTCAATAAAAATCGACAAAAATACAGTTTCTAGCTAAAATTTGATGGTTTCGTTGCACTTTCCGAGCCCGTAGGGTATCTGATTGGCTTAAAAGTACAAGAAAACACTTCAAAAGTGACGTTTCTGAAGAATTTTAACAGTTTTCTTGTATCTACGAACGCCAGAATGCATAAAATTGACCTAAACGTCTCCTTTTCCTATTCTGAGTCGATTCTGCATGCTTTAAGTGTGTTTGGTGGCTCAGAACCATCAAAAAACGTTGAAATATAGTTCAAATTCAATAAAAATCGACAAAAATACAGTTTCTAGCTAAAATTTGATGGTTTCGTTGCACTTTCCGAGCCCGTAGGGTATCTGATTGGCTTAAAAGTACAAGAAAACACTTCAAAAGTGACGTTTCTGAAGAATTTTAACAGTTTTCTTGTATCTACGAACGCCAGAATGCATAAAATTGATCTAAACGTCTCCTTTTCCTATTCTGAGTCGATTCTGCATGCTTTAAGTGTGTTTGGTGGCTCAGAACCATCAAAAAACGTTGAAATATAGTTCAAATTCAATAAAAATCGACAAAAATACAGTTTCTAGATAAAATTTGATGGTTTCGTTGCACTTTCCGAGCCCATAGGGTATCTGATTGGCTTAAAAGTACAAGAAAACACTTCAAAAGTGACGTTTCTGAAGAATTTTAACAGTTTTCTTGTATCTACGAACGCCAGAATGCATAAAATTGACCTAAACGTCTCCTTTTCCTATTCTGAGTCGATTCTGCATGCTTTAAGTGTGTTTGGTGGCCCAGAACCATCAAAAAACGTTGAAATATAGTTCAAATTCAATAAAAATCGACAAAAATACAGTTTCTAGCTAAAATTTGATGGTATCGTTGCACTTTCCGAGCCCGTAGGGTATCTGATTGGCTTAAAAGTACAAGAAAACACTTCAAAAGTGACGTTTCTGAAGAATTTTAACAGTTTTCTTGTATCTACGAACGCCAGAATGCATAAAATTGACCTAAACGTCTCCTTTTCCTATTCTGAGTCGATTCTGCAAGCTTTAAGTGTGTTTGGTGGCTCAGAACCATCAAAAAACGTTGAAATATAGTTCAAATTCAATAAAAATCGACAAAAATACAGTTTCTAGCTAAAATTTGATGGTTTCGTTGCACTTTCCGAGCCCGTAGGGTATCTGATTGGCTTAAAAGTACAAGAAAACACTTCAAAAGTGACGTTTCTGAAGAATTTTAACAGTTTTCTTGTATCTACGAACGCCAGAATGCATAAAATTGACCTAAACGTCCCTTTTCCTATTCTGAGTCGATTCTGCATGCTTTAAGTGTGTTTGGTGGCTCAGAACCATCAAAAAACGTTGAAATATAGTTCAAATTCAATAAAAATCGACAAAAATACAGTTTCTAGCTAAAATTTGATGGTTTCGTTGCACTTTCCGAGCCCGTTGGGTATCCGATTGGCTTAAAAGTACAAGAAAACACTTCAAAAGTGACGTTTCTGAAGAATTTTAACAGTTTTCTTGTATCTACGAACGCCAGAATGCATAAAATTGACCTAAACGTCTCCTTTTCCTATTCTGAGTCGATTCTGCATGCTTTAAGTGTGTTTGGTGGCTCAGAACCATCAAAAAACGTTGAAATATAGTTCAAATTCAATAAAAATCGACAAAAATACAGTTTCTAGCTAAAATTTGATGGTTTCGTTGCACTTTCCGAGCCCATAGGGTATCTGATTGGCTTAAAAGTACAAGAAAACACTTCAAAAGTGACGTTTCTGAAGAATTTTGAGAGTTTTCTTGTATCTACGAACGCCAGAATGCATAAAATTGACCTAAACGTCTTCTTTTCCTATTCTGAGTCGAATCTGCATGCTTTAAGTGTGTTTGGTGGCTCAGAACCATCAAAAAACGTTGAAATATAGTTCAAATTGAATAAAAATCGACAAAAATACAGTTTCTAGCTAAAATTTGATGGTTTCGTTGCACTTTCCGAGCCCGTAGGGTATCTGATTGGCTTAAAAGTACAAGAAAACACTTCAAAAGTGACGTTTCTGAAGAATTTTAACAGTTTTCTTGTATCTACGAACGCCAGAATGCATAAAATTGACCTAAACGTCTCCTTTTCCTATTCTGAGTCGATTCTGCATGCTTTAAGTGTGTTTGGTGGCTCAGAACCATCAAAAAACGTTGAAATATAGTTCAAATTCAATAAAAATCGACAAAAATACAGTTTCTAGCTAAAATTTGATGGTTTCGTTGCACTTTCCGAGCCCGTAGGGTATCTGATTGGCTTAAAAGTACAAGAAAACACTTCAAAAGTGACGTTTCTGAAGAATTTTAACAGTTTTCTTGTATCTACGAACGCCAGAATGCATAAAATTGACCTAAACGTCTCCTTTTCCTATTCTGAGTCGATTCTGCATGCTTTAAGTGTGTTTGGTGGCTCAGAACCATCAAAAAACGTTGAAATATAGTTCAAATTCAATAAAAATCGACAAAAATACAGTTTCTAGCTAAAATTTGATGGTTTCGTTGCACTTTCCGAGCCCGTAGGGTATCTGATTGGCTTAAAAGTACAAGAAAACACTTCAAAAGTGACGTTTCTGAAGAATTTTAACAGTTTTCTTGTATCTACGAACGCCAGAATGCACAAAATTGACCTAAACGTCTCCTTTTCCTATTCTGAGTCGATTCTGCATGCTTTAAGTGTGTTTGGTGGCTCAGAACCATCAAAAAACGTTGAAATATAGTTCGAATTCAATAAAAATCGACAAAAATATAGTTTCTAGCTAAAATTTGATGGTTTCGTTGCACTTTCCGAGCCCGTAGGGTATCTGATTGGCTTAAAAGTACAAGAAAACACTTCAAAAGTGACGTTTCTGAAGAATTTTAACGGTTTTCTTGTATCTACGAACGCCAGAATGCATAAAATTGACCTAAACGTCTCCTTTTCCTATTCTGAGTCGATTCTGCATGTTTTAAGTGTGTTTGGTCGCTCAGAACCATCAAAAAACGTTGAAATATAGTTCAAATTCAATAAAAATCGACAAAAATACAGTTACTAGCTAAAATTTGATGGTTTCGTTGCACTTTCCGAGCCCGTTGGTTATCTGATTGGCTTAAAAGTACAAGAAAACACTTCAAAAGTGACGTTTCTGAAGAATTTTAACAGTTTTCTTGTATCTACGAACGCCAGAATGCATAAAATTGACCTAAACGTCTCCTTTTCCTATTCTGAGTCGATTCTGCATGCTTCAAGTGTGTTTGGTGGCTCAGAACCATCAAAAAACCTTGAAATATAGTTCAAATTCAATTAAAATCGACAAAAATACAGTTTCTAGCTAAAATTTGATGGTTTCGTTGCACTTTCCGAGTCCGTAGGGTATCTGATTGGCTTAAAAGTACAAGAAAACACTTCAAAAGTGACGTTTCTGAAGAATTTTAACAGTTTTCTTGTATCTACGAACGCCAGAATGCATAAAATTGACCTAAACGTCTCCTTTTCCTATTCTGAGTCGATTCTGCATGCTTTAAGTGTGTTTGGTGGCTCAGAACCATCAAAAAACGTTGAAATGTAGTTCAAATTCAATAAAAATCGACAAAAATACAGTTTCTAGCTAAAATTTGATGGTTTCGTTGCACTTTCCGAGCCCGTAGGGTATCTGATTGGCTTAAAAGTACAAGAAAACACTTCAAAAGTGAAGTTTCTGAAGAATTTTAACAGTTTTCTTGTATCTACGAACGCCAGAATGCATAAAATTGACCTAAACGTCTCCTTTTCCTATTCTGAGTCGATTCTGCATGCTTTAAGTGTGTTTGGTGGCTCAGAACCATCAAAAAACGTTGAAATATAGTTCAAATTCAATAAAAATCGACAAAAATACAGTTTCTAGCTAAAATTTGATGGTTTCGTTGCACTTTCCGAGCCCGTTGGGTATCTGATTGGCTTAAAAGTACAAGAAAACACTTCAAAAGTGACGTTTCTGAAGAATTTTAACAGTTTTCTTGTATCTACGAACGCCAGAATGCATAAAATTGACCTAAACGTCTCCTTTTCCTATTCTGAGTCGATTCTGCATGCTTTAAGTGTGTTTGGTGGCTCAGAACCATCAAAAAACGTTGAAATATAGTTCAAATTCAATAAAAATCGACAAAAATACAGTTTCTAGCTAAAATTTGATGGTTTCGTTGCACTTTCCGAGCCCGTAGGGTATCTGATTGGCTTAAAAGGACAAGAAAACACTTCAAAAGTGACGTTTCTGAAGAATTTTAACAGTTTTCTTGTATCTACGAACGCCAGAATGCATAAATTTGACCTAAACGTCTCCTTTTCCTATTCTGAGTCGATTCTGCATGCTTTAAGTGTGTTTGGTGGCTCAGAACCATCAAAAAACGTTGAAATATAGTTCAAATTCAATAAAAATCGACAAAAATACAGTTTCTAGCTAAAATTTGATGGTTTCGTTGCACTTTCCGAGCCCGTAGGGTATCTGATTGGCTTAAAAGTACAAGAAAACACTTCAAAAGTGACGTTTCTGAAGAATTTTAACAGTTTTCTTGTATCTACGAACGCCAGAATGCATAAAATTGACCTAAACGTCTCCTTTTCCTATTCTGAGTCGATTCTGCATGCTTTAAGTGTGTTTGGTGGCTCAGAACCATCAAAAAACGTTGAAATATAGTTCAAATTCAATAAAAATCGACAAAAATACAGTTTCTAGCTAAAATTTGATGGTTTCGTTGCACTTTCCGAGCCCGTAGGGTATCTGATTGGCTTAAAAGTACAAGAAAACACTTCAAAAGTGACGTTTCTGAAGAATTTTAACAGTTTTCTTGTATCTACGAACGCCAGAATGCATAAAATTGACCTAAACGTCTCCTTTTCCTATTCTGAGTCGATTCTGCATGCTTTAAGTGTGTTTGGTGGCTCAGAACCATCAAAAAACGTTGAAATATAGTTCAAATTCAATAAAAATCGACAAAAATACAGTTTCTAGCTAAAATTTGATGGTTTCGTTGCACTTTCCGAGCCCGTAGGGTATCTGATTGGCTTAAAAGTACAAGAAAACACTTCAAAAGTGACGTTTCTGAAGAATTTTAACAGTTTTCTTGTATCTACGAACGCCAGAATGCATAAAATTGACCTAAACGTCTCCTTTTCCTATTCTGAGTCGATTCTGCATGCTTTAAGTGTGTTTGGTGGCTCAGAACCATCAAAAAACGTTGAAATATAGTTCAAATTCAATAAAAATCGACAAAAATACAGTTTCTAGCTAAAATTTGATGGTTTCGTTGCACTTTCCGAGCCCGTAGGGTATCTGATTGGCTTAAAAGTACAAGAAAACACTTCAAAAGTGACGTTTCTGAAGAATTTTAACAGTTTTCTTGTATCTACGAACGCCAGAATGCATAAAATTGACCTAAACGTCTCCTTTTCCTATTCTGAGTCGATTCTGCATGCTTTAAGTGTGTTTGGTGGCTCAGAACCATCAAAAAACGTTGAAATATAGTTCAAATTCAATAAAAATCGACAAAAATACAGTTTCTAGCTAAAATTTGATGGTTTCGTTGCACTTTCCGAGCCCGTAGGGTATCTGATTGGCTTAAAAGTACAAGAAAACACTTCAAAAGTGACGTTTCTGAAGAATTTTAACAGTTTTCTTGTATCTACGAACGCCAGAATGCATAAAATTGACCTAAACGTCTCCTTTTCCTATTCTGAGTCGATTCTGCATGCTTTAAGTGTGTTTGGTGGCTCAGAACCATCAAAAAACGTTGAAATATAGTTCAAATTCAATAAAAATCGACAAAAATACAGTTTCTAGCTAAAATTTGATGGTTTCGTTGCACTTTCCGAGCCCGTAGGGTATCTGATTGGCTTAAAAGTACAAGAAAACACTTCAAAAGTGACGTTTCTGAAGAATTTTAACAGTTTTCTTGTATCTACGAACGCCAGAATGCATAAAATTGACCTAAACGTCTCCTTTTCCTATTCTGAGTCGATTCTGCATGCTTTAAGTGTGTTTGGTGGCTCAGAACCATCAAAAAACGTTGAAATATAGTTCAAATTCAATAAAAATCGACAAAAATACAGTTTCTAGCTAAAATTTGATGGTTTCGTTGCACTTTCCGAGCCCGTAGGGTATCTGATTGGCTTAAAAGTACAAGAAAACACTTCGAAAGTGACGTTTCTGAAGAATTTTAACAGTTTTCTTGTATCTACGAAGGCCAGAATGCACAAAATTGACCTAAACGTCTCCTTTTCCTATTCTGAGTCGATTCTGCATGCTTTAAGTGTGTTTGGTGGCTCAGAACCATCAAAAAACGTTGAAATATAGTTCAAATTCAATAAAAATCGACAAAAATACAGTTTCTAGCTAAAATTTGATGGTTTCGTTGCACTTTCCGAGCCCGTAGGGTATCTGATTGGCTTAAAAGTACAAGAAAACACTTCAAAAGTGACGTTTCTGAAGAATTTTAACAGTTTTCTTGTATCTACGAACGCTAGAATGCATAAAATTGACCTAAACGTCTCCTTTTCCTATTCTGAGTCGATTTTGCATGCTTTAAGTGTGTTTGGTGGCTCAGAACCATCAAAAAACGTTGAAATATAGTTCAAATTCAATAAAAATCGACAAAAATACAGTTACTAGCTAAAATTTGATGGTTTCGTTGCACTTTCCGAGCCCGTTGGTTATCTGATTGGCTTAAAAGTACAAGAAAACACTTCAAAAGTGACGTTTCTGAAGAATTTTAACAGTTTTCTTGTATCTACGAACGCCAGAATGCATAAAATTGACCTAAACGTCTCCTTTTCCTATTCTGAGTCGATTCTGCATGCTTCAAGTGTGTTTGGTGGCTCAGAACCATCAAAAAACCTTGAAATATAGTTCAAATTCAATTAAAATCGACAAAAATACAGTTTCTAGCTAAAATTTGATGGTTTCGTTGCACTTTCCGAGCCCGTAGGGTATCTGATTGGCTTAAAAGTACAAGAAAACACTTCAAAAGTGACGTTTCTGAAGAATTTTAACAGTTTTCTTGTATCTACGAACGCCAGAATGCATAAAATTGACCTAAACGTCTCCTTTTCCTATTCTGAGTCGATTCTGCATGCTTTAAGTGTGTTTGGTGGCTCAGAACCATCAAAAAACGTTGAAATGTAGTTCAAATTCAATAAAAATCGACAAAAATACAGTTTCTAGCTAAAATTTGATGGTTTCGTTGCACTTTCCGAGCCCGTAGGGTATCTGATTGGCTTAAAAGTACAAGAAAACACTTCAAAAGTGAAGTTTCTGAAGAATTTTAACAGTTTTCTTGTATCTACGAACGCCAGAATGCATAAAATTGACCTAAACGTCTCCTTTTCCTATTCTGAGTCGATTCTGCATGCTTTAAGTGTGTTTGGTGGCTCAGAACCATCAAAAAACGTTGAAATATAGTTCAAATTCAATAAAAATCGACAAAAATACAGTTTCTAGCTAAAATTTGATGGTTTCGTTGCACTTTCCGAGCCCGTTGGGTATCTGATTGGCTTAAAAGTACAAGAAAACACTTCAAAAGTGACGTTTCTGAAGAATTTTAACAGTTTTCTTGTATCTACGAACGCCAGAATGCATAAAATTGACCTAAACGTCTCCTTTTCCTATTCTGAGTCGATTCTGCATGCTTTAAGTGTGTTTGGTGGCTCAGAACCATCAAAAAACGTTGAAATATAGTTCAAATTCAATAAAAATCGACAAAAATACAGTTTCTAGCTAAAATTTGATGGTTTCGTTGCACTTTCCGAGCCCGTAGGGTATCTGATTGGCTTAAAAGTACAAGAAAACACTTCAAAAGTGACGTTTCTGAAGAATTTTAACAGTTTTCTTGTATCTACGAACGCCAGAATGCATAAAATTGACCTAAACGTCTCCTTTTCCTATTCTGAGTCGATTCTGCATGCTTTAAGTGTGTTTGGTGGCTCAGAACCATCAAAAAACGTTGAAATATAGTTCAAATTCAATAAAAATCGACAAAAATACAGTTTCTAGCTAAAATTTGATGGTTTCGTTGCACTTTCCGAGCCCGTTGGGTATCTGATTGGCTTAAAAGTACAAGAAAACACTTCAAAAGTGACGTTTCTGAAGAATTTTAACAGTTTTCTTGTATCTACGAACGCCAGAATGCATAAAATTGACCTAAACGTCTCCTTTTCCTATTCTGAGTCGATTCTGCATGCTTCAAGTGTGTTTGGTGGCTCAGAACCATCAAAAAACCTTGAAATATAGTTCAAATTCAATTAAAATCGACAAAAATACAGTTTCTAGCTAAAATTTGATGGTTTCGTTGCACTTTCCGAGCCCGTAGGGTATCTGATTGGCTTAAAAGTACAAGAAAACACTTCAAAAGTGACGTTTCTGAAGAATTTTAACAGTTTTCTTGTATCTACGAACGCCAGAATGCATAAAATTGACCTAAACGTCTCCTTTTCCTATTCTGAGTCGATTCTGCATGCTTTAAGTGTGTTTGGTGGCTCAGAACCATCAAAAAACGTTGAAATGTAGTTCAAATTCAATAAAAATCGACAAAAATACAGTTTCTAGCTAAAATTTGATGGTTTCGTTGCACTTTCCGAGCCCGTAGGGTATCTGATTGGCTTAAAAGTACAAGAAAACACTTCAAAAGTGAAGTTTCTGAAGAATTTTAACAGTTTTCTTGTATCTACGAACGCCAGAATGCATAAAATTGACCTAAACGTCTCCTTTTCCTATTCTGAGTCGATTCTGCATGCTTTAAGTGTGTTTGGTGGCTCAGAACCATCAAAAAACGTTGAAATATAGTTCAAATTCAATAAAAATCGACAAAAATACAGTTTCTAGCTAAAATTTGATGGTTTCGTTGCACTTTCCGAGCCCGTTGGGTATCTGATTGGCTTAAAAGTACAAGAAAACACTTCAAAAGTGACGTTTCTGAAGAATTTTAACAGTTTTCTTGTATCTACGAACGCCAGAATGCATAAAATTGACCTAAACGTCTCCTTTTCCTATTCTGAGTCGATTCTGCATGCTTTAAGTGTGTATGGTGGCTCAGAACCATCAAAAAACGTTGAAATATAGTTCAAATTCAATAAAAATCGACAAAAATACAGTTTCTAGCTAAAATTTTATGGTTTCGTTGCACTTTCCGAGCCCGTAGGGTATCTGATTGGCTTAAAAGGACAAGAAAACACTTCAAAAGTGACGTTTCTGAAGAATTTTAACAGTTTTCTTGTATCTACGAACGCCAGAATGCATAAATTTGACCTAAACGTCTCCTTTTCCTATTCTGAGTCGATTCTGCATGCTTTAAGTGTGTTTGGTGGCTCAGAACCATCAAAAAACGTTGAAATATAGTTCAAATTCAATAAAAATCGACAAAAATACAGTTTCTAGCTAAAATTTGATGGTTTCGTTGCACTTTCCGAGCCCGTAGGGTATCTGATTGGCTTAAAAGTACAAGAAAACACTTCAAAAGTGACGTTTCTGAAGAATTTTAACAGTTTTCTTGTATCTACGAACGCCAGAATGCATAAAATTGACCTAAACGTCTCCTTTTCCTATTCTGAGTCGATTCTGCATGCTTTAAGTGTGTTTGGTGGCTCAGAACCATCAAAAAACGTTGAAATATAGTTCAAATTCAATAAAAATCGACAAAAATACAGTTTCTAGCTAAAATTTGATGGTTTCGTTGCACTTTCCGAGCCCGTAGGGTATCTGATTGGCTTAAAAGTACAAGAAAACACTTCAAAAGTGACGTTTCTGAAGAATTTTAACAGTTTTCTTGTATCTACGAACGCCAGAATGCATAAAATTGACCTAAACGTCTCCTTTTCCTATTCTGAGTCGATTCTGCATGCTTTAAGTGTGTTTGGTGGCTCAGAACCATCAAAAAACGTTGAAATATAGTTCAAATTCAATAAAAAACGACAAAAATACAGTTTCTAGCTAAAATTTGATGGTTTCGTTGCACTTTCCGAGCCCGTAGGGTATCTGATTGGCTTAAAAGTACAAGAAAACACTTCAAAAGTGACGTTTCTGAAGAATTTTAACAGTTTTCTTGTATCTACGAACGCCAGAATGCATAAAATTGACCTAAACGTCTCCTTTTCCTATTCTGAGTCGATTCTGCATGCTTTAAGTGTGTTTGGTGGCTCAGAACCATCAAAAAACGTTGAAATATAGTTCAAATTCAATAAAAATCGACAAAAATACAGTTTCTAGCTAAAATTTGATGGTTTCGTTGCACTTTCCGAGCCCGTAGGGTATCTGATTGGCTTAAAAGTACAAGAAAACACTTCAAAAGTGACGTTTCTGAAGAATTTTAACAGTTTTCTTGTATCTACGAACGCCAGAATGCATAAAATTGACCTAAACGTCTCCTTTTCCTATTCTGAGTCGATTCTGCATGCTTTAAGTGTGTTTGGTGGCTCAGAACCATCAAAAAACGTTGAAATATAGTTCAAATTCAATAAAAATCGACAAAAATACAGTTTCTAGCTAAAATTTGATGGTTTCGTTGCACTTTCCGAGCCCGTAGGGTATCTGATTGGCTTAAAAGTACAAGAAAACACTTCAAAAGTGACGTTTCTGAAGAATTTTAACAGTTTTCTTGTATCTACGAACGCCAGAATGCACAAAATTGACCTAAACGTCTCCTTTTCCTATTCTGAGTCGATTCTGCATGCTTTAAGTGTGTTTGGTGGCTCAGAACCATCAAAAAACGTTGAAATATAGTTCAAATTCAATAAAAATCGACAAAAATACAGTTTCTAGCTAAAATTTGATGGTTTCGTTGCACTTTCCGAGCCCGTAGGGTATCTGATTGGCTTAAAAGTACAAGAAAACACTTCAAAAGTGACGTTTCTGAAGAATTTTAACAGTTTTCTTGTATCTACGAACGCCAGAATGCATAAAATTGACCTAAACGTCTCCTTTTCCTATTCTGAGTCGATTCTGCATGCTTGAAGTGTGTTTGGTGGCTCAGAACCATCAAAAAACGTTGAAATATAGTTCAAATTCAATAAAAATCGACAAAAATACAGTTACTAGCTAAAATTTGATGGTTTCGTTGCACTTTCCGAGCCCGTTGGTTATCTGATTGGCTTAAAAGTACAAGAAAACACTTCAAAAGTGACGTTTCTGAAGAATTTTAACAGTTTTCTTGTATCTACGAACGCCAGAATGCATAAAATTGACCTAAACGTCTCCTTTTCCTATTCTGAGTCGATTCTGCATGCTTCAAGTGTGTTTGGTGGCTCAGAACCATCAAAAAACCTTGAAATATAGTTCAAATTCAATTAAAATCGACAAAAATACAGTTTCTAGCTAAAATTTGATGGTTTCGTTGCACTTTCCGAGCCCGTAGGGTATCTGATTGGCTTAAAAGTACAAGAAAACACTTCAAAAGTGACGTTTCTGAAGAATTTTAACAGTTTTCTTGTATCTACGAACGCCAGAATGCATAAAATTGACCTAAACGTCTCCTTTTCCTATTCTGAGTCGATTCTGCATGCTTTAAGTGTGTTTGGTGGCTCAGAACCATCAAAAAACGTTGAAATGTAGTTCAAATTCAATAAAAATCGACAAAAATACAGTTTCTAGCTAAAATTTGATGGTTTCGTTGCACTTTCCGAGCCCGTAGGGTATCTGATTGGCTTAAAAGTACAAGAAAACACTTCAAAAGTGAAGTTTCTGAAGAATTTTAACAGTTTTCTTGTATCTACGAACGCCAGAATGCATAAAATTGACCTAAACGTCTCCTTTTCCTATTCTGAGTCGATTCTGCATGCTTTAAGTGTGTTTGGTGGCTCAGAACCATCAAAAAACGTTGAAATATAGTTCAAATTCAATAAAAATCGACAAAAATACAGTTTCTAGCTAAAATTTGATGGTTTCGTTGCACTTTCCGAGCCCGTTGGGTATCTGATTGGCTTAAAAGTACAAGAAAACACTTCAAAAGTGACGTTTCTGAAGAATTTTAACAGTTTTCTTGTATCTACGAACGCCAGAATGCATAAAATTGACCTAAACGTCTCCTTTTCCTATTCTGAGTCGATTCTGCATGCTTTAAGTGTGTTTGGTGGCTCAGAACCATCAAAAAACGTTGAAATATAGTTCAAATTCAATAAAAATCGACAAAAATACAGTTTATAGCTAAAATTTGATGGTTTCGTTGCACTTTCCGAGCCCGTAGGGTATCTGATTGGCTTAAAAGGACAAGAAAACACTTCAAAAGTGACGTTTCTGAAGAATTTTAACAGTTTTCTTGTATCTACGAACGCCAGAATGCATAAATTTGACCTAAACGTCTCCTTTTCCTATTCTGAGTCGATTCTGCATGCTTTAAGTGTGTTTGGTGGCTCAGAACCATCAAAAAACGTTGAAATATAGTTCAAATTCAATAAAAATCGACAAAAATACAGTTTCTAGCTAAAATTTGATGGTTTCGTTGCACTTTCCGAGCCCGTAGGGTATCTGATTGGCTTAAAAGTACAAGAAAACACTTCAAAAGTGACGTTTCTGAAGAATTTTAACAGTTTTCTTGTATCTACGAACGCCAGAATGCATAAAATTGACCTAAACGTCTCCTTTTCCTATTCTGAGTCGATTCTGCATGCTTTAAGTGTGTTTGGTGGCTCAGAACCATCAAAAAACGTTGAAATATAGTTCAAATTCAATAAAAATCGACAAAAATACAGTTTCTAGCTAAAATTTGATGGTTTCGTTGCACTTTCCGAGCCCGTAGGGTATCTGATTGGCTTAAAAGTACAAGAAAACACTTCAAAAGTGACGTTTCTGAAGAATTTTAACAGTTTTCTTGTATCTACGAACGCCAGAATGCATAAAATTGACCTAAACGTCTCCTTTTCCTATTCTGAGTCGATTCTGCATGCTTTAAGTGTGTTTGGTGGCTCAGAACCATCAAAAAACGTTGAAATATAGTTCAAATTCAATAAAAATCGACAAAAATACAGTTTCTAGCTAAAATTTGATGGTTTCGTTGCACTTTCCGAGCCCGTAGGGTATCTGATTGGCTTAAAAGTACAAGAAAACACTTCAAAAGTGACGTTTCTGAAGAATTTTAACAGTTTTCTTGTATCTACGAACGCCAGAATGCATAAAATTGACCTAAACGTCTCCTTTTCCTATTCTGAGTCGATTCTGCATGCTTTAAGTGTGTTTGGTGGCTCAGAACCATCAAAAAACGTTGAAATATAGTTCAAATTCAATAAAAATCGACAAAAATACAGTTTCTAGCTAAAATTTGATGGTTTCGTTGCACTTTCCGAGCCCGTAGGGTATCTGATTGGCTTAAAAGTACAAGAAAACACTTCAAAAGTGACGTTTCTGAAGAATTTTAACAGTTTTCTTGTATCTACGAACGCCAGAATGCATAAAATTGACCTAAACGTCTCCTTTTCCTATTCTGAGTCGATTCTGCATGCTTTAAGTGTGTTTGGTGGCTCAGAACCATCAAAAAACGTTGAAATATAGTTCAAATTCAATAAAAATCGACAAAAATACAGTTTCTAGCTAAAATTTGATGGTTTCGTTGCACTTTCCGAGCCCGTAGGGTATCTGATTGGCTTAAAAGTACAAGAAAACACTTCAAAAGTGACGTTTCTGAAGAATTTTAACAGTTTTCTTGTATCTATGAACGCCAGAATGCATAAAATTGACCTAAACGTCTCCTTTTCCTATTCTGAGTCGATTCTGCATGCTTTAAGTGTGTTTGGTGGCTCAGAACCATCAAAAAACTTTGAAATATAGTTCAAATTCAATAAAAATCGACAAAAATACAGTTTCTAGCTAAAATTTGATGGTTTCGTTGCACTTTCCGAGCCCGTAGGATATCTGATTGGCTTAAAAGTACAAGAAAACACTTCAAAAGTGACGTTTCTGAAGAATTTTAACAGTTTTCTTGTATCTACGAACGCCAGAATGCATAAAATTGACCTAAACGTCTCCTTTTCCTATTCTAAGTCGATTCTGCATGCTTTAAGTGTGTTTGGTGGCTCAGAACCATCAAAAAACGTTGAAATATAGTTCAAATTCAATAAAAATCGACAAAAATACAGTTTCAAGCTAAAATTTGATGGTTTCGTTGCACTTTCCGAGCCCGTAGGGAATCTGATTGGCTTAAAAGTACAAGAAAACACTTCAAAAGTGACGTTTCTGAAGAATTTTAACAGTTTTCTTGTATCTACGAACGCCAGAATGCATAAAATTGACCTAAACGTCTCCTTTTCCTATTCTGAGTCGATTCTGCAAGCTTTAAGTGTGTTTGGTGGCTCAGAACCATCAAAAAACGTTGAAATATAGTTCAAATTCAATAAAAATCGACAAAAATACAGTTTCTAGCTAAAATTTGATGGTTTCGTTGCACTTTCCGAGCCCGTAGGGTATCTGATTGGCTTAAAAGTACAAGAAAACACTTCAAAAGTGACGTTTCTGAAGAATTTTAACAGTTTTCTTGTATCTACGAACGCCAGAATGCATAAAATTGACCTAAACGTCTCCTTTTCCTATTCTGAGTCGATTCTGCATGCTTTAAGTGTGTTTGGTGGCTCAGAACCATCAAAAAACGTTGAAATATTGTTCAAATTCAATAAAAATCGACAAAAATACAGTTTCTAGCTAAAATTTGATGGTTTCGTTGCACTTTCCGAGCCCGTAGGGTATCTGATTGGCTTAAAAGTACAAGAAAACACTTCAAAAGTGACGTTTCTGAAGAATTTTAACAGTTTTCTTGTATCTACGAACGCCAGAATGCATAAATTTGACCTAAACGTCTCCTTTTCCTATTCTGATTCGATTCTGCATGCTTTAAGTGTGTTTGGTGGCTCAGAACCATCAAAAAACGTTGAAATATAGTTCAAATTCAATAAAAATCGACAAAAATACAGTTTCTAGCTAAAATTTGATGGTTTCGTTGCACTTTCCGAGCCCGTAGGGTATCTGATTGGCTTAAAAGTACAAGAAAACACTTCAAAAGTGACGTTTCTGAAGAATTTTAACAGTTTTCTTGTATCTACGAACGCCAGAATGCATAAAATTGACCTAAACGTCTCCTTTTCCTATTCTGAGTCGATTCTGCATGCTTTAAGTGTGTTTGGTGGCACAGAACCATCAAAAAACGTTGAAATATAGTTCAAATTCAATAAAAATCGACAAAAATACAGTTTCTAGCTAAAATTTGATGGTTTCGTTGCACTTTCCGAGCCCGTTGGGTATCTGATTGGCTTAAAAGTACAAGAAAACACTTCAAAAGTGACGTTTCTGAAGAATTTTAACAGTTTTCTTGTATCTACGAACGCCAGAATGCATAAAATTGACCTAAACGTCTCCTTTTCCTATTCTGAGTCGATTCTGCATGCTTTAAGTGTGTTTGGTGGCTCAGAACCATCAAAAAACGTTGAAATATAGTTCAAATTCAATAAAAATCGACAAAAATACAGTTTCTAGCTAAAATTTGATGGTTTCGTTGCACTTTCCGAGCCCGTAGGGTATCTGATTGGCTTAAAAGTACAAGAAAACACTTCAAAAGTGACGTTTCTGAAGAATTTTGACAGTTTTCTTGTATCCACGAACGCCAGAATGCATAAAATTGACCTAAACGTCTCCTTTTCCTATTCTGAGTCGATTCTGCATGCTTTAAGTGTGTTTGGTGGCTCAGAACCATCAAAAAACGTTGAAATATAGTTCAAATTCAATAAAAATCGACAAAAATACAGTTTCTAGCTAAAATTTGATGGTTTCGTTGCACTTTCTGAGCCCGTAGGGTATCTGATTGGCTTAAAAGTACAAGAAAACACTTCAAAAGTGACGTTTCTGAAGAATTTTAACAGTTTTCTTGTATCTACGAACGCCAGAATGCATAAAATTGACCTAAACGTCTCCTTTTCCTATTCTGAGTCGATTCTGCATGCTTTAAGTGTGTTTGGTGGCTCAGAACCATCAAAAAACGTTGAAATATAGTTCAAATTCAATAAAAATCGACAAAAATACAGTTTCTAGCTAAAATTTGATGGTTTCGTTGCACTTTCCGAGCCCGTAGGGTATCTGATTGGCTTAAAAGTACAAGAAAACACTTCAAAAGTGACGTTTCTGAAGAATTTTAACAGTTTTCTTGTATCTACGAACGCCAGAATGCATAAAATTGACCTAAACGTCTCCTTTTCCTATTCTGAGTCGATTCTGCATGCTTTAAGTGTGTTTGGTGGCTCAGAACCATCAAAAAACGTTGAAATATAGTTCAAATTCAATAAAAATCGACAAAAATACAGTTTCTAGCTAAAATTTGATGGTTTCGTTGCACTTTCCGAGCCCGTAGGGTATCTGATTGGCTTAAAAGTACAAGAAAACACTTCAAAAGTGACGTTTCTGAAGAATTTTAACAGTTTTCTTGTATCTACGAACGCCAGAATGCATAAAATTGACCTAAACGTCTCCTTTTCCTATTCTGAGTCGATTCTGCATGCTTTAAGTGTGTTTGGTGGCTCAGAACCATCAAAAAACGTTGAAATATAGTTCAAATTCAATAAAAATCGACAAAAATACAGTTTCTAGCTAAAATTTGATGGTTTCGTTGCACTTTCCGAGCCCGTAGGGTATCTGATTGGCTTAAAAGTACAAGAAAACACTTCAAAAGTGACGTTTCTGAAGAATTTTAACAGTTTTCTTGTATCTACGAACGCCAGAATGCATAAAATTGACCTAAACGTCTCCTTTTCCTATTCTGAGTCGATTCTGCATGCTTTAAGTGTGTTTGGTGGCTCAGAACCATCAAAAAACGTTGAAATATAGTTCAAATTCAATAAAAATCGACAAAAATACAGTTTCTAGCTAAAATTTGATGGTTTCGTTGCACTTTCCGAGCCCGTAGGGTATCTGATTGGCTTAAAAGTACAAGAAAACACTTCAAAAGTGACGTTTCTGAAGAATTTTAACAGTTTTCTTGTATCTACGAACGCCAGAATGCATAAAATTGACCTAAACGTCTCCTTTTCCTATTCTGAGTCGATTCTGCATGCTTTAAGTGTGTTTGGTGGCTCAGAACCATCAAAAAACGTTGAAATATAGTTCAAATTCAATAAAAATCGACAAAAATACAGTTTCTAGCTAAAATTTGATGGTTTCGTTGCACTTTCCGAGCCCGTAGGGTATCTGATTGGCTTAAAAGTACAAGAAAACACTTCAAAAGTGACGTTTCTGAAGAATTTTAACAGTTTTCTTGTATCTACGAACGCCAGAATGCATAAAATTGACCTAAACGTCTCCTTTTCCTATTCTGAGTCGATTCTGCATGCTTTAAGTGTGTTTGGTGGCTCAGAACCATCAAAAAACGTTGAAATATAGTTCAAATTCAATAAAAATCGACAAAAATACAGTTTCTAGCTAAAATTTGATGGTTTCGTTGCACTTTCCGAGCCCGTAGGGTATCTGATTGGCTTAAAAGTACAAGAAAACACTTCAAAAGTGACGTTTCTGAAGAATTTTAACAGTTTTCTTGTATCTACGAACGCCAGAATGCATAAAATTGACCTAAACGTCTCCTTTTCCTATTCTGAGTCGATTCTGCATGCTTTAAGTGTGTTTGGTGGCTCAGAACCATCAAAAAACGTTGAAATATAGTTCAAATTCAATAAAAATCGACAAAAATACAGTTTCTAGCTAAAATTTGATGGTTTCGTTGCACTTTCCGAGCCCGTGGGGTATCTGATTGGCTTAAAAGTACAAGAAAACACTTCAAAAGTGACGTTTCTGAAGAATTTTAACAGTTTTCTTGTATCTACGAACGCCAGAATGCATAAAATTGACCTAAACGTCTCCTTTTCCTATTCTGAGTCGATTCTGCATGCTTTAAGTGTGTTTGGTGGCTCAGAACCATCAAAAAACGTTGAAATATAGTTCAAATTCAATAACAATCGACAAAAATACAGTTTCTAGCTAAAATTTGATGGTTTCGTTGCACTTTCCGAGCCCGTAGGGTATCTGATTGGCTTAAAAGTACAAGAAAACACTTCAAAAGTGACGTTTCTGAAGAATTTTAACAGTTTTCTTGTATCTACGAACGCCAGAATGCATAAAATTGACCTAAACGTCTCCTTTTCCTATTCTGAGTCGATTCTGCATGCTTTAAGTGTGTTTGGTGGCTCAGAACCATCAAAAAACGTTGAAATATAGTTCAAATTCAAAAAAAATCGGCAAAAATACAGTTTCTAGCTAAAATTTGATGGTTTCGTTGCACTTTCCGAGCCCGTAGGGTATCTGATTGGCTTAAAAGTACAAGAAAACATTTCAAAAGTGACGTTTCTGAAGAATTTTAACAGTTTTCTTGTATCTACGAACGCCAGAATGCATAAAATTGACCTAAACGTCTCCTTTTCCTATTCTGAATCGATTCTGCATGCCTTAAGTGTGTTTGGTGGCTCAGAACCATCAAAAAACATTGAAATATAGTTCAAATTCAATAAAAATCGACAAAAATACAGTTTCTAGCTAAAATTTGATGGTTTCGTTGCACTTTCCGAGCCCGTAGGGTATCTGATTGGCTTAAAAGTACAAGAAAACACTTCAAAAGTGACGTTTCTGAAGAATTTTAACTGTTTTCTTGTATCTACGAACGCCAGAATGCATAAAATTGACCTAAACGTCTCCTTTTCCTATTCTGAGTCGATTCTGCATGCTTTAAGTGTGTTTGGTGGCTCAGAACCATCAAAAAACGTTGAAATATAGTTCAAATTCAATAAAAATCTACAAAAATACAGTTTCTAGCTAAAATTTGATGGTTTCGTTGCACTTTCCGAGCCCGTAGGGTATCTGATTGGCTTAAAAGTACAAGAAAACACTTCAAAAGTGACGTTTCTGAAGAATTTTAACAGTTTTCTTGTATCTACGAACGCCAGAATGCATAAAATTGACCTAAACGTCTCCTTTTCCTATTCTGAGTCGATTCTGCATGCTTTAAGTGTGTTTGGTGGCTCAGAACCATCAAAAAACGTTGAAATATAGTTCAAATTCAATAAAAATCGACAAAAATACAGTTTCTAGCTAAAATTTGATGGTTTCGTTGCACTTTCCGAGCCCGTAGGGTATCTGATTGGCTTAAAAGTACAAGAAAACACTTCAAAAGTGACGTTTCTGAAGAATTTTAACAGTTTTCTTGTATCTACGAACGCCAGAATGCATAAAATTGACCTAAAAGTCTCCTTTTCCTATTCTGAGTCGATTCTGCATGCTTTAAGTGTGTTTGGTGGCTCAGAACCATCAAAAAACGTTGAAATATAGTTCAAATTCAATAAAAATCGACAAAAATACAGTTTCTAGCTAAAATTTGATGGTTTCGTTGCACTTTCCGAGCCCGTAGGGTATCTGATTGGCTTAAAAGTACAAGAAAACACTTCAAAAGTGACGTTTCTGAAGAATTTTAACAGTTTTCTTGTATCTACGAACGCCAGAATGCATAAAATTGACCTAAACGTCTCCTTTTCCTATTCTGAGTCGATTCTGCATGCTTTAAGTGTGTTTGGTGGCTCAGAACCATCAAAAAACGTTGAAATATAGTTCAAATTCAATAAAAATCGACAAAAATACAGTTTCTAGCTAAAATTTGATGATTTCGTTGCACTTTCCGAGACCGTAGGGTATCTGATTGGCTTATAAGTACAAGAAAACACTTCAAAAGTGACGTTTCTGAAGAATTTTAACAGTTTTCTTGTATCTACGAACGCCAGAATGCATAAAATTGACCTAAACGTCTCCTTTTCCTATTCTGAGTCGATTCTGCATGCTTTAAGTGTGTTTGGTGGCTCAGAACCATCAAAAAACGTTGAAATATAGTTCAAATTCAATAAAAATCGACAAAAATACAGTTTCTAGCTAAAATTTGATGGTTTCGTTGCACTTTCCGAGCCCGTAGGGTATCTGATTGGCTTAAAAGTACAAGAAAACACTTCAAAAGTGACGTTTCTGAAGAATTTTAACAGTTTTCTTGTATCTACGAACGCCAGAATGCATAAAACTGACCTAAACGTCTCCTTTTCCTATTCTGTGTCGATTCTGCATGCTTTAAGTGTGTTTGGTGGCTCAGAACCATCAAAAAACGTTGAAATAGAGTTCAAATTCAATAAAAATCGACAAAAATACAGTTTCTAGCTAAAATTTGATGGTTTCGTTGCACTTTCCGAGCCCGTAGGGTATCTGATTGGCTTAAAAGTACAAGAAAACAATTCAAAAGTGACGTTTCTGAAGAATTTTAACAGTTTTCTTGTATCTACGAACGCCAGAATGCATAAAATTGACCTAAACGTCTCCTTTTCCTATTCTGAGTCGATTCTGCATGCTTTAAGTGTGTTTGGTGGCTCAGAACCATCAAAAAACGTTGAAATATAGTTCAAATTCAATAAAAGTCGACAAAAATACAGTTTCTAGCTAAAATTTGATGGTTTCGTTGCACTTTCCGAGCCCGTAGGGTATCTGATTGGCTTAAAAGTACAAGAAAACACTTCAAAAGTGACGTTTCTGAAGAATTTTAACAGTTTTCTTGTATCTACGAACGCCAGAATGCATAAAATTGACCTAAACGTCTCCTTTTCCTATTCTGAGTCGATTCTGCAGGCTTTAAGTGTGTTTGGTGGCTCAGAACCATCAAAAAACGTTGAAATATAGTTCAAATTCAATAAAAATCGACAAAAATACAGTTTCTAGCTAAAATTTGATGGTTTCGTTGCACTTTCCGAGCCCGTAGGGTATCTGATTGGCTTAAAAGTACAAGAAAACACTTCAAAAGTGACGTTTCTGAAGAATTTTAACAGTTTTCTTGTATCTACGAACGCCAGAATGCATAAAATTGACCTAAACGTCTCCTTTTCCTATTCTGAGTCGATTCTGCATGCTTTAAGTGTGTTTGGTGGCTCAGAACCATCAAAAAACGTTGAAATATAGTTAAAATTCAATAAAAATCGACAAAAATACAGTTTCTAGCTAAAATTTGATGGTTTCGTTGCACTTTCCGAGCCCGTAGGGTATCTGATTGGCTTAAAAGTACAAGAAAACACTTCAAAAGTGACGTTTCTGAAGAATTTTAACAGTTTTCTTGTATCTACGAACGCCAGAATGCATAAAATTGACCTAAACGTCTCCTTTTCCTATTCTGAGTCGATTCTGCATGCTTTAAGTGTGTTTGGTGGCTCAGAACCATCAAAAAACGTTGAAATATAGTTCAAATTCAATAAAAATCGACAAAAATACAGTTTCTAGCTAAAATTTGATGGTTTCGTTGCACTTTCCGAGCCCGTAGGGTATCTGATTGGCTTAAAAGTACAAGAAAACACTTCAAAAGTGACGTTTCTGAAGAATTTTAACAGTTTTCTTGTATCTACGAACGCCAGAATGCATAAAATTGACCTAAACGTCTCCTTTTCCTATTCTGAGTCGATTCTGCATGCTTTAAGTGTGTTTGGTGGCTCAGAACCATCAAAAAACGTTGAAATATAGTTCAAATTCAATAAAAATCGGCAAAAATACAGTTTCTAGCTAAAATTTGATGGTTTCGTTGCACTTTCCGAGCCCGTAGGGTATCTGATTGGCTTAAAAGTACAAGAAAACATTTCAAAAGTGACGTTTCTGAAGAATTTTAACAGTTTTCTTGTATCTACGAACGCCAGAATGCATAAAATTGACCTAAACGTCTCCTTTTCCTATTCTGAGTCGATTCTGCATGCTTTAAGTGTGTTTGGTGGCTCAGAACCATCAAAAAACGTTGAAATATAGTTCAAATTCAATAAAAATCGACAAAAATACAGTTTCTAGCTAAAATTTGATGGTTTCGTTGCACTTTCCGAGCCCGTAGGGTATCTGATTGGCTTAAAAGTACAAGAAAACACTTCAAAAGTGACGTTTCTGAAGAATTTTAACAGTTTTCTTGTATCTACGAACGCCAGAATGCATAAAATTGACCTAAACGTCTCCTTTTCCTATTCTGAGTCGATTCTGCATGCTTTAAGTGTGTTTGGTGGCTCAGAACCATCAAAAAACGTTGAAATATAGTTCAAATTCAATAAAAATCGGCAAAAATACAGTTTCTAGCTAAAATTTGATGGTTTCGTTGCACTTTCCGAGCCCGTAGGGTATCTGATTGGCTTAAAAGTACAAGAAAACATTTCAAAAGTGACGTTTCTGAAGAATTTTAACAGTTTTCTTGTATCTACGAACGCCAGAATGCATAAAATTGACCTAAACGTCTCCTTTTCCTATTCTGAGTCGATTCTGCATGCTTTAAGTGTGTTTGGTGGCTCAGAACCATCAAAAAACGTTGAAATATAGTTCAAATTCAATAAAAATCGACAAAAATACAGTTTCTAGCTAAAATTTGATGGTTTCGTTGCACTTTCCGAGCCCGTAGGATATCTGATTGGCTTAAAAGTACAAGAAAACACTTCAAAAGTGACGTTTCTGAAGAATTTTAACAGTTTTCTTGTATCTACGAACGCCAGAATGCATAAAATTGACCTAAACGTCTCCTTTTCCTATTCTGAGTCGATTCTGCATGCTTTAAGTGTGTTTGGTGGCTCAGAACCATCAAAAAACGTTGAAATATAGTTCAAATTCAATAAAAATCGACAAAAATACAGTTTCTAGCTAAAATTTGATGGTTTCGTTGCACTTTCCGAGCCCGTAGGGTATCTGATTGGCTTAAAAGTACAAGAAAACACTTCAAAAGTGACGTTTCTGAAGAATTTTAACAGTTTTCTTGTATCTACGAACGCCAGAATGCATAAAATTGACCTAAACGTCTCCTTTTCCTATTCTGAGCCGATTCTGCATGCTTTAAGTGTGTTTGGTGGCTCAGAACCATCAAAAAACGTTGAAATATAGTTCAAATTCAATAAAAATCGACAAAAATACAGTTTCTAGCTAAAATTTGATGGTTTCGTTGCACTTTCCGAGCCCGTAGGGTATCTGATTGGCTTAAAAGTACAAGAAAACACTTCAAAAGTGACGTTTCTGAAGAATTTTAACAGTTTTCTTGTATCTACGAACGCCAGAATGCATAAAATTGACCTAAACGTCTCCTTTTCCTATTCTGAGTCGATTCTGCATGCTTTAAGTGTGTTTGGTGGCTCAGAACCATCAAAAAACGTTGAAATATAGTTCAAATTCAATAAAAATCGACAAAAATACAGTTTCTAGCTAAAATTTGATGGTTTCGTTGCACTTTCCGAGCCCGTAGGGTATCTGATTGGCTTAAAAGTACAAGAAAACACTTCAAAAGTGACGTTTCTGAAGAATTTTAACAGTTTTCTTGTATCTACGAACGCCAGAATGCATAAAATTGACCTAAACGTCTCCTTTTCCTATTCTGAGTCGATTCTGCATGCTTTAAGTGTGTTTGGTGGCTCAGAACCATCAAAAAACGTTGAAATATAGTTCAAATTCAATAAAAATCGACAAAAATACAGTTTCTAGCTAAAATTTGATGGTTTCGTTGCACTTTCCGAGCCCGTAGGGTATCTGATTGGCTTAAAAGTACAAGAAAACACTTCAAAAGTGACGTTTCTGAAGCATTTTAACAGTTTTCTTGTATCTACGAACGCCAGAATGCATAAAATTGACCTAAACGTCTCCTTTTCCTATTCTGAGTCGATTCTGCATGCTTTAAGTGTGTTTGGTGGCTCAGAACCATCAAAAAACGTTGAAATATAGTTCAAATTCAATAAAAATCGACAAAAATACAGTTTCTAGCTAAAATTTGATGGTTTCGTTGCACTTTCCGAGCCCGTAGGGTATCTGATTGGCTTAAAAGTACAAGAAAACACTTCAAAAGTGACGTTTCTGAAGAATTTTAACAGTTTTCTTGTATCTACGAACGCCAGAATGCATAAAATTGACCTAAACGTCTCCTTTTCCTATTCTGAGCCGATTCTGCATGCTTTAAGTGTGTTTGGTGGCTCAGAACCATCAAAAAACGTTGAAATATAGTTCAAATTCAATAAAAATCGACAAAAATACAGTTTCTAGCTAAAATTTGATGGTTTCGTTGCACTTTCCGAGCCCGTAGGGTATCTGATTGGCTTAAAAGTACAAGAAAACACTTCAAAAGTGACGTTTCTGAAGAATTTTAACAGTTTTCTTGTATCTACGAACGCCAGAATGCATAAAATTGACCTAAACGTCTCCTTTTCCTATTCTGAGTCGATTCTGCATGCTTTAAGTGTGTTTGGTGGCTCAGAACCATCAAAAAACGTTGAAATATAGTTCAAATTCAATAAAAATCGACAAAAATACAGTTTCTAGCTAAAATTTGATGGTTTCGTTGCACTTTCCGAGCCCGTAGGGTATCTGATTAGCTTAAAAGTACAAGAAAACACTTCAAAAGTGACGTTTCTGAAGAATTTTAACAGTTTTCTTGTATCTACGAACGCCAGAATGCATAAAATTGACCTAAACGTCTCCTTTTCCTATTCTGAGTCGATTCTGCATGCTTTAAGTGTGTTTGGTGGCTCAGAACCATCAAAAAACGTTGAAATATAGTTCAAATTCAATAAATATTTCAACGTTTTTTGATGGTTCTGAGCCACCAAACACACTTAAAGCATGCAGAATCGACTCAGAATAGGAATAGGAGACGTTTAGGTCAATTTTATGCATTCTGGCGTTCGTAGATACAAGAAAACTGTTAAAATTCTTCAGAAACGTCACTTTTGAAGTGTTTTCTTGTACTTTTAAGCCAATCAGATACCCTACGGGCTCGGAAAGTGCAACGAAACCATCAAATTTTAGCTAGAAACTGTATTTTTGTCGATTTTTATTGAATTTGAACTATATTTCAACGTTTTTTGATGGTTCTGAGCCACCAAACACACTTAAAGCATGCAGAATCGACTCAGAATAGGAAAAGGAGACGTTTAGGTCAATTTTATGCATTCTGGCGTTCGTAGATACAAGAAAACTGTTAAAATTCTTCAGAAACGTCACTTTTGAAGTGTTTTCTTGTACTTTTAAGCCAATCAGATACCCTACGGGCTCGGAAAGTGCAACGAAACCATCAAATTTTAGCTAGAAACTGTATTTTTGTCGATTTTTATTGAATTTGAACAATATTTCAACGTTTTTTGATGGTTCTGAGCCACCAAACACACTTAAAGCATGCAGAATCGACTCAGAATAGGAAAAGGAGACGTTTAGGTCAATTTTATGCATTCTGGCGTTCGTAGATACAAGAAAACTGTTAAAATTCTTCAGAAACGTCACTTTTGAAGTGTTTTCTTGTACTTTTAAGCCAATCAGATACCCTACGGGCTCGGAAAGTGCAACGAAACCATCAAATTTTAGCTAGAAACTGTATTTTTGTCGATTTTTATTGAATTTGAACTATATTTCAACGTTTTTTGATGGTTCTGAGCCACCAAACACACTTAAAGCATGCAGAATCGACTCAGAATAGGAAAAGGAGACGTTTAGGTCAATTTTATGCATTCTGGCGTTCGTAGATACAAGAAAACTGTTAAAATTCTTCAGAAACGTCACTTTTGAAGTGTTTTCTTGTACTTTTAAGCCAATCAGATACCCTACGGGCTCGGAAAGTGCAACGAAACCATCAAATTTTAGCTAGAAACTGTATTTTTGTCGATTTTTATTGAATTTGAACTATATTTCAACGTTTTTTGATGGTTCTGAGCCACCAAACATACTTAAAGCATGCAGTATCGACTCAGAATAGGAAAAGGAGACGTTTAGGTCAATTTTATGCATTCTGGCGTTCGTAGATACAAGAAAACTGTTAAAATTCTTCAGAAACGTCACTTTTGAAGTGTTTTCTTGTACTTTTAAGCCAATCAGATACCCTACGGGCTCGGAAAGTGCAACGAAACCATCAAATTTTAGCTAGAAACTGTATTTTTGTCGACTTTTATTGAATTTGAACTATATTTCAACGTTTTTTGATGGTTCTGAGCCACCAAACACACTTAAAGCATGCAGAATCGACTCAGAATAGGAAAAGGAGACGTTTAGGTCAATTTTATGCATTCTGGCGTTCGTAGATACAAGAAAACTGTTAAAATTCTTCAGAAACGTCACTTTTGAAGTGTTTTCTTGTACTTTTAAGCTAATCAGATACCCTACGGGCTCGGAAAGTGCAACGAAACCATCAAATTTTAGCTAGAAACTGTATTTTTGTCGATTTTTATTGAATTTGAACTATATTTCAACGTTTTTTGATGGTTCTGAGCCACCAAACACACTTAAAGCATGCAGAATCGACTCAGAATAGGAAAAGGAGACGTTTAGGTCAATTTTATGCATTCTGGCGTTCGTAGATACAAGAAAACTGTTAAAATTCTTCAGAAACGTCACTTTTGAAGTGTTTTCTTGTACTTTTAAGCCAATCAGATACCCTACGGGCTCGGAAAGTGCAACGAAACCATCAAATTTTAGCTAGAAACTGTATTTTTGTCGATTTTTATTGAATTTGAACTATATTTCAACGTTTTTTGATGGTTCTGAGCCACCAAACACACTTAAAGCATGCAGAATCGGCTCAGAATAGGAAAAGGAGACGTTTAGGTCAATTTTATGCATTCTGGCGTTCGTAGATACAAGAAAACTGTTAAAATTCTTCAGAAACGTCACTTTTGAAGTGTTTTCTTGTACTTTTAAGCCAATCAGATACCCTACGGGCTCGGAAAGTGCAACGAAACCATCAAATTTTAGCTAGAAACTGTATTTTTGTCGATTTTTAAAAATTTGATGGTTTCGTTGCACTTTCCGAGCCCGTTGGGTATCTGATTGGCTTAAAAGTACAAGAAAACACTTCAAAAGTGACGTTTCTGAAGAATTTTAACAGTTTTCTTGTATCTACGAACGCCAGAATGCATAAAGTTGACCTAAACGTCTCCTTTTCCTATTCTGAGTCGATTCTGCATGCTTTAAGTGTGTTTGGTGGCTCAGAACCATCAAAAAACGTTGAAAAATAGTTCAAATTCAATAAAAATCGACAAAAATACAGTTTCTAGCTAAAATTTGATGGTTTCGTTGCACTTTCCGAGCCCGTAGGGTATCTGATTGGCTTAAAAGTACAAGAAAACACTTCAAAAGTGACGTTTCTGAAGAATTTTAACAGTTTTCTTGTATCTACGAACGCCAGAATGCATAAAATTGACCTAAACGTCTCCTTTTCCTATTCTGAGTCGATTCTGCATGCTTTAAGTGTGTTTGGTGGCTCAGAACCATCAAAAAACGTTGAAATATAGTTCAAATTCAATAAAATCGACAAAAATACAGTTTCTAGCTAAAATTTGATGGTTTCGTTGCACTTTCCGAGCCCGTAGGGTATCTGATTGGCTTAAAAGTACAAGAAAACACTTCAAAAGTGACGTTTCTGAAGAATTTTAACAGTTTTCTTGTATCTACGAACGCCAGAATGCATAAAATTGACCTAAACGTCTCCTTTTCCTATTCTGAGTCGATTCTGCATGCTTTAAGTGTGTTTGGTGGCTCAGAACCATCAAAAAACGTTGAAATATAGTTCAAATTCAATAAAAATCGACAAAAATACAGTTTCTAGCTAAAATTTGATGGTTTCGTTGCACTTTCCGAGCCCGTAGGGTATCTGATGGGCTTAAAAGTACAAGAAAACACTTCAAAAGTGACGTTTCTGAAGAATAGGAAAAGGAGATGTTTAGGTCAATTTTATGCATTCTGGCGTTCGTAGATACAAGAAAACTGTTAAAATTCTTCAGAAACGTCACTTTTGAAGTGTTTTCTTGTACTTTTAAGCCAATCAGATACCCTACGGGCTCGGAAGGTGCAACGAAACCATCAAATTTTAGCTAGAAACTGTATTTTTGTCGATTTTTATTGAATTTGAACTATATTTCAACGTTTTTTGATGGTTCTGAGCCACCAAACACACTTAAAGCATGCAGAATCGACTCAGAATAGGAAAAGGAGACGTTTAGGTCAATTTTATGCATTCTGGCGTTCGTAGATACAAGAAAACTGTTAAAATTCTTCAGAAACGTCACTTTTGAAGTGTTTTCTTATACTTTTAAGCCAATCAGATACCCTACGGGCTCGGAAAGTGCAACGAAACCATCAAATTTTAGCTAGAAACTGTATTTTTGTCGATTTTTATTGAATTTGAACTATATTTCAACGTTTTTTGATGGTTCTGAGCCACCAAACACACTTAAAGCATGCAGAATCGACTCAGAATAGGAAAAGGAGACGTTTAGATCAATTTTATGCATTCTGGCGTTCGTAGATACAAGAAAACTGTTAAAATTCTTCAGAAACGTCACTTTTGAAGTGTTTTCTTGTACTTTTAAGCCAATCAGATACCCTACGGGCTCGGAAAGTGCAACGAAACCATCAAATTTTAGCTAGAAACTGTATTTTTGTCGATTTTTATTGAATTTGAACTATATTTCAACGTTTTTTGATGGTTCTGAGCCACCAAACACACTTAAAGCATGCAGAATCGACTCAGAATAGGAAAAGGAGACGTTTAGGTCAATTTTATGCATTCTGGCGTTCGTAGATACAAGAAAACTGTTAAAATTCTTCAGAAACGTCACTTTTGAAGTGTTTTCTTGTACTTTTAAGCCAATCAGATACCCTACGGGCTCGGAAAGTGCAACGAAACCATCAAATTTTAGCTAGAAACTGTATTTTTGTCGATTTTTATTGAATTTGAACTATATTTCAACGTTTTTTGATGGTTCTGAGCCACCAAACACACTTAAAGCATGCAGAATCGACTCAGAATAGGAAAAGGAGACGTTTAGGTCAATTTTATGCATTCTGGCGTTCGTAGATACAAGAAAACTGTTAAAATTCTTCAGAAACGTCACTTTTGAAGTGTTTTCTTGTACTTTTAAGCCAATCAGATACCCTACGGGCTCGGAAAGTGCAACGAAACCATCAAATTTTAGCTAGAAACTGTATTTTTGTCGATTTTTATTGAATTTGAACTATTTTTCAACGTTTTTTGATGGTTCTGAGCCACCAAACACACTTAAAGCATGCAGAATCGACTCAGAATAGGAAAAGGAGACGTTTAGGTCAATTTTATGCATTCTGGCGTTCGTAGATACAAGAAAACTGTTAAAATTCTTCAGAAACGTCACTTTTGAAGTGTTTTCTTGTACTTTTAAGCCAATCAGATACCCTACGGGCTCGGAAAGTGCAACGAAACCATCAAATTTTAGCTAGAAACTGTATTTTTGTCGATTTTTATTGAATTTGAACTATATTTCAACGTTTTTTGATGGTTCTGAGCCACCAAACACACTTAAAGCATGCAGAATCGACTCAGAATAGGAAAAGGAGACGTTTAGGTCAATTTTATGCATTCTGGCGTTCGTAGATACAAGAAAACTGTTAAAATTCTTCAGAAACGTCACTTTTGAAGTGTTTTCTTGTACTTTTAAGCCAATCAGATACCCTACGGGCTCGGAAAGTGCAACGAAACCATCAAATTTTAGCTAGAAACAGTATTTTTGTCGATTTTTATTGAATTTGAACTATATTTCAACGTTTTTTGATGGTTCTGAGCCACCAAACACACTTAAAGCATGCAGAATCGACTCAGAATAGGAAAAGGAGACGTTTAGGTCAATTTTATGCATTCTGGCGTTCGTAGATACAAGAAAACTGTTAAAATTCTTCAGAAACGTCACTTTTGAAGTGTTTTCTTGTACTTTTAAGCCAATCAGATACCCTACGGGCTCGGAAAGTGCAACGAAACCATCAAATTTTAGCTAGAAACTGTATTTTTGTCGATTTTTATTGAATTTGAACTATATTTCAACGTTTTTTGATGGTTCTGAGCCACCAAACACACTTAAAGCATGCAGAATCGACTCAGAATAGGAAAAGGAGACGTTTAGGTCAATTTTATGCATTCTGGCGTTCGTAGATACAAGAAAACTGTTAAAATTCTTTAGAAACGTCACTTTTGAAGTGTTTTCTTGTACTTTTAAGCCAATCAGATACCCTACGGGCTCGGAAAGTGCAACGAAACCATCAAATTTTAGCTAGAAACTGTATTTTTGTCGATTTTTATTGAATTTGAACTATATTTCAACGTTTTTTGATGGTTCTGAGCCACCAAACACACTTAAAGCATGCAGAATCGACTCAGAATAGGAAAAGGAGACGTTTAGGTCAATTTTATGCATTCTGGCGTTCGTAGATACAAGAAAACTGTTAAAATTCTTCAGAAACGTCACTTTTGAAGTGTTTTCTTGTACTTTTAAGCCAATCAGATACCCTACGGGCTCGGAAAGTGCAACGAAACCATCAAATTTTAGCTAGAAACTGTATTTTTGTCGATTTTTATTGAATTTGAACTATATTTCAACGTTTTTTGATGGTTCTGAGCCACCAAACACACTTAAAGCATGCAGAATCGACTCAGAATAGGAAAAGGAGACGTTTAGGTCAATTTTATGCATTCTGGCGTTCGTAGATACAAGAAAACTGTTAAAATTCTTCAGAAACGTCACTTTTGAAGTGTTTTCTTGTACTTTTAAGCCAATCAGATACCCTACGGGCTCGGAAAGTGCAACGAAACCATCAAATTTTAGCTAGAAACTGTATTTTTGTCGATTTTTATTGAATTTGAACTATTTTTCAACGTTTTTTGATGGTTCTGAGCCACCAAACACACTTAAAGCATGCAGAATCGACTCAGAATAGGAAAAGGAGACGTTTAGGTCAATTTTATGCATTCTGGCGTTCGTAGATACAAGAAAACTGTTAAAATTCTTCAGAAACGTCACTTTTGAAGTGTTTTCTTGTACTTTTAAGCCAATCAGATACCCTACGGGCTCGGAAAGTGCAACGAAACCATCAAATTTTAGCTAGAAACTGTATTTTTGTCGATTTTTATTGAATTTGAACTATATTTCAACGTTTTTTGATGGTTCTGAGCCACCAAACACACTTAAAGCATGCAGAATCGACTCAGAATAGGAAAAGGAGAAGTTTAGGTCAATTTTATGCATTCTGGCGTTCGTAGATACAAGAAAACTGTTAAAATTCTTCAGAAACGTCACTTTTGAAGTGTTTTCTTGTACTTTTAAGCCAATCAGATACACTACGGGCTCGGAAAGTGCAACGAAACCATCAAATTTTAGCTAGAAACTGTATTTTTGTCGATTTTTATTGAATTTGAACTATATTTCAACGTTTTTTGATGGTTCTGAGCCACCAAACACACTTAAAGCATGCAGAATCGACTCAGAATAGGAAAAGGAGACGTTTAGGTCAATTTTATGCATTCTGGCGTTCGTAGATACAAGAAAACTGTTAAAATTCTTCAGAAACGTCACTTTTGAAGTGTTTTCTTGTACTTTTAACCCAATCAGATACCCTACGGGCTCGGAAAGTGCAACGAAACCATCAAATTTTAGCTAGAAACTGTATTTTTGTCGATTTTTATTGAATTTGAACTATATTTCAACGTTTTTTGATGGTTCTGAGCCACCAAACACACTTAAAGCATGCAGAATCGACTCAGAATAGGAAAAGGAGACGTTTAGGTCAATTTTATGCATTCTGGCGTTCGTAGATACAAGAAAACTGTTAAAATTCTTCAGAAACGTCACTTTTGAAGTGTTTTCTTGTACTTTTAAGCCAATCAGATACCCTACGGGCTCGGAAAGTGCAACGAAACCATCAAATTTTAGCTAGAAACTGTATTTTTGTCGATTTTTATTGAATTTGAACTATATTTCAACGTTTTTTGATGGTTCTGAGCCACCAAACACACTTAAAGCATGCAGAATCGACTCAGAATAGGAAAAGGAGACGTTTAGGTCAATTTTATGCATTCTGGCGTTCGTAGATACAAGAAAACTGTTAAAATTCTTCAGAACCTTCACTTTTGAAGTGTTTTCTTGTACTTTTAAGCCAATCAGATACCCTACGGGCTCGGAAAGTGCAACGAAACCATCAAAAAACGTTGAAATATAGTTCAAATTCAATAAAAATCGACAAAAATACAGTTTCTAGCTAAAATTTGATGGTTTCGTTGCACTTTCCGAGCCCGTAGGGTATCTGATTGGCTTAAAAGTACAAGAAAACACTTCAAAAGTGACGTTTCTGAAGAATTTTAACAGTTTTCTTGTATCTACGAACGCCAGAATGCATAAAATTGACCTAAACGTCTCCTTTTCCTATTCTGAGTCGATTCTGCATGCTTTAAGTGTGTTTGGTGGCTCAGAACCATCAAAAAACGTTGAAATATAGTTTAAATTCAATAAAAATCGACAAAAATACAGTTTCTAGCTAAAATTTGATGGTTTCGTTGCACTTTCCGAGCCCGTAGGGTATCTGATTGGCTTAAAAGTACAAGAAAACACTTCAAAAGTGACGTTTCTGAAGAATTTTAACAGTTTTCTTGTATCTACGAACGCCAGAATGCATAAAATTGACCCAAACGTCTCCTTTTCCTATTCTGAGTCGATTCTGCATGTTTTAAGTGTGTTTGGTGGCTCAGAACCATCAAAAAACGTTGAAATATAGTTCAAATTCAATAAAAATCGACAAAAATACAGTTTCTAGCTAAAATTTGATGGTTTCGATGCACTTTCCGAGCCCGTAGGGTATCTGATTGGCTTAAAAGTACAAAAAAACACTTCAAAAGTGACGTTTCGGAAGAATTTTAACAGTTTTCTTGTATCTACGAACGCCAGAATGCATAAAATTGACCTAAACGTCTCCTTTTCCTATTCTGAGTCGATTCTGCATGCTTTAAGTGTGTTTGGTGGCTCAGAACCATCAAAAAACGTTGAAATATAGTTCAAATTCAATAAAAATCGACAAAAATACAGTTTCTAGCTAAAATTTGATGGTTTCGTTGCACTTTCCGAGCCCGTAGGGTATCTGATTGGCTTAAAAGTACAAGAAAACACTTCAAAAGTGACGTTTCTGAAGAATTTTAACAGTTTTCTTGTATCTACGAACGCCAGAATGCATAAAATTGACCTAAACGTCTCCTTTTCCTATTCTGAGTCGATTCTGCATGCTTTAAGTGTGTTTGGTGGCTCAGAACCATCAAAAAACGTTGAAATATAGTACAAATTCAATAAAAATCGACAAAAATACAGTTTCTAGCTAAAATTTGATGGTTTCGTTGCACTTTCCGAGCCCGTAGGGTATCTGATTGGCTTAAAAGTACAAGAAAACACTTCAAAAGTGACGTTTCTGAAGAATTTTAACAGTTTTCTTGTTTCTACGAACGCCAGAATGCATAAAATTGACCTAAACGTCTCCTTTTCCTATTCTGAGTCGATTCTGCATGCTTTAAGTGTGTTTGGTGGCTCAGAACCATCAAAAAACGTTGAAATATAGTTCAAATTCAATAAAAATCGACAAAAATACAGTTTCTAGCTAAAATTTGATGGTTTCGTTGCACTTTCCGAGCCCGTAGGGTATCTGATTGGTTTAAAAGTACAAGAAAACACTTCAAAAGTGACGTTTCTGAAGAATTTTAACAGTTTTCTTGTATCTACGAACGCCAGAATGCATAAAATTGACCTAAACGTCTCCTTTTCCTATTCTGAGTCAATTCTGCATGCTTTAAGTGTGTTTGGTGGCTCAGAACCATCAAAAAACGTTGAAATATAGTTCAAATTCAATAAAAATCGACAAAAATACAGTTTCTAGCTAAAATTTGATGGTTTCGTTGCACTTTCCGAGCCCGTAGGGTATCTGATTGGCTTAAAAGTACAAGAAAACACTTCAAAAGTGACGTTTCTGAAGAATTTTAACAGTTTTCTTGTATCTACGAACGCCAGAATGCATAAAATTGACCTAAACGTCTCCTTTTCCTATTCTGAGTCGATTCTGCATGTTTTAAGTGTGTTTGGTGGCTCAGAACCATCAAAAAACGTTGAAATATAGTTCAAATTCAATAAAAATCGACAAAAATACAGTTTCTAGCTAAAATTTGATGGTTTCGATGCACTTTCCGAGCCCGTAGGGTATCTGATTGGCTTAAAAGTACAAGAAAACACTTCAAAAGTGACGTTTCTGAAGAATTTTAACAGTTTTCTTGTATCTACGAACGCCAGAATGCATAAAATTGACCTAAACGTCTCCTTTTCCTATTCTGAGTCGATTCTGCATGCTTTAAGTGTGTTTGGTGGCTCAGAACCATCAAAAAACGTTGAAATATAGTTCAAATTCAATAAAAATCGACAAAAATACAGTTTCTAGCTAAAATTTGATGGTTTCGTTGCACTTTCCGAGCCCGTAGGGTATCTGATTGGCTTAAAAGTACAAGAAAACACTTCAAAAGTGACGTTTCTGAAGAATTTTAACAGTTTTCTTGTATCTACGAACGCCAGAATGCATAAAATTGACCTAAACGTCTCCTTTTCCTATTCTGAGTCGATTCTGCATGCTTTAAGTGTGTTTGGTGGCTCAGAACCATCAAAAAACGTTGAAATATAGTTTAAATTCAATAAAAATCGACAAAAATACAGTTTCTAGCTAAAATTTGATGGTTTCGTTGCACTTTCCGAGCCCGTAGGGTATCTGATTGGCTTAAAAGTACAAGAAAACACTTCAAAAGTGACGTTTCTGAAGAATTTTAACAGTTTTCTTGTATCTACGAACGCCAGAATGCATAAAATTGACCCAAACGTCTCCTTTTCCTATTCTGAGTCGATTCTGCATGTTTTAAGTGTGTTTGGTGGCTCAGAACCATCAAAAAACGTTGAAATATAGTTCAAATTCAATAAAAATCGACAAAAATACAGTTTCTAGCTAAAATTTGATGGTTTCGATGCACTTTCCGAGCCCGTAGGGTATCTGATTGGCTTAAAAGTACAAAAAAACACTTCAAAAGTGACGTTTCGGAAGAATTTTAACAGTTTTCTTGTATCTACGAACGCCAGAATGCATAAAATTGACCTAAACGTCTCCTTTTCCTATTCTGAGTCGATTCTGCATGCTTTAAGTGTGTTTGGTGGCTCAGAACCATCAAAAAACGTTGAAATATAGTTCAAATTCAATAAAAATCGACAAAAATACAGTTTCTAGCTAAAATTTGATGGTTTCGTTGCACTTTCCGAGCCCGTAGGGTATCTGATTGGCTTAAAAGTACAAGAAAACACTTCAAAAGTGACGTTTCTGAAGAATTTTAACAGTTTTCTTGTATCTACGAACGCCAGAATGCATAAAATTGACCTAAACGACTCCTTTTCCTATTCTGAGTCGATTCTGCATGCTTTAAGTGTGTTTGGTGGCTCAGAACCATCAAAAAACGTTGAAATATAGTACAAATTCAATAAAAATCGACAAAAATACAGTTTCTAGCTAAAATTTGATGATTTCGTTGCACTTTCCGAGCCCGTAGGGTATCTGATTGGCTTAAAAGTACAAGAAAACACTTCAGAAGTGACGTTTCTGAAGAATTTTAACAGTTTTCTTGTATCTACGAACGCCAGAATGCATAAAATTGACCTAAACGTCTCCTTTTCCTATTCTGAGTCGATTCTGCATGCTTTAAGTGTGTTTGGTGGCTCAGAACCATCAAAAAACGTTGAAATATAGTTCAAATTCAATAAAAATCGACAAAAATACAGTTTCTAGCTAAAATTTGATGGTTTCGTTGCACTTTCCGAGCCCGTAGGGTATCTGATTGGCTTAAAAGTACAAGAAAACACTTCAAAAGTGACGTTTCTGAAGAATTTTAACAGTTTTCTTGTATCTACGAACGCCAGAATGCATAAAATTGACCTAAACGTCTCCTTTTCCTATTCTGAGTCGATTCTGCATGCTTTAAGTGTGTTTGGTGGCTCAGAACCATCAAAAAACGTTGAAATATAGTTCAAATTCAATAAAAATCGACAAAAATACAGTTTCTAGCTAAAATTTGATGGTTTCGTTGCACTTTCCGAGCCCGTAGGGTATCTGATTGGCTTAAAAGTACAAGAAAACACTTCAAAAGTGACGTTTCTGAAGAATTTTAACAGTTTTCTTGTATCTACGAACGCCAGAATGCATAAAATCGACCTAAACGTCTCCTTTTCCTATTCTGAGTCGATTCTGCATGCTTTAAGTGTGTTTGGTGGCTCAGAACCATCAAAAAACGTTGAAATATAGTTCAAATTCAATAAAAATCGACAAAAATACAGTTTCTAGCTAAAATTTGATGGTTTCGTTGCACTTTCCGAGCCCGTAGGGTATCTGATTGGTTTAAAAGTACAAGAAAACACTTCAAAAGTGACGTTTCTGAAGAATTTTAACAGTTTTCTTGTATCTACGAACGCCAGAATGCATAAAATTGACCTAAACGTCTCCTTTTCCTATTCTGAGTCGATTCTGCATGCTTTAAGTGTGTTTGGTGGCTCAGAACCATCAAAAAACGTTGAAATATAGTTCAAATTCAATAAAAATCGACAAAAATACAGTTTCTAGCTAAAATTTGATGGTTTCGTTGCACTTTCCGAGCCCGTAGGGTATCTGATTGGCTTAAAAGTACAAGAAAACACTTCAAAAGTGACGTTTCTGAAGAATTTTAACAGTTTTCTTGTATCTACGAACGCCAGAATGCATAAAATTGACCTAAACGTCTCCTTTTCCTATTCTGAGTCGATTCTGCATGTTTTAAGTGTGTTTGGTGGCTCAGAACCATCAAAAAACGTTGAAATATAGTTCAAATTCAATAAAAATCGACAAAAATACAGTTTCTAGCTAAAATTTGATGGTTTCGATGCACTTTCCGAGCCCGTAGGGTATCTGATTGGCTTAAAAGTACAAGAAAACACTTCAAAAGTGACGTTTCTGAAGAATTTTAACAGTTTTCTTGTATCTACGAACGCCAGAATGCATAAAATTGACCTAAACGTCTCCTTTTCCTATTCTGAGTCGATTCTGCATGCTTTAAGTGTGTTTGGTGGCTCAGAACCATCAAAAAACGTTGAAATATAGTTCAAATTCAATAAAAATCGACAAAAATACAGTTTCTAGCTAAAATTTGATGGTTTCGTTGCACTTTCCGAGCCCGTAGGGTATCTGATTGGCTTAAAAGTACAAGAAAACACTTCAAAAGTGACGTTTCTGAAGAATTTTAACAGTTTTCTTGTATCTACGAACGCCAGAATGCATAAAATTGACCTAAACGTCTCCTTTTCCTATTCTGAGTCGATTCTGCATGCTTTAAGTGTGTTTGGTGGCTCAGAACCATCAAAAAACGTTGAAATATAGTTTAAATTCAATAAAAATCGACAAAAATACAGTTTCTAGCTAAAATTTGATGGTTTCGTTGCACTTTCCGAGCCCGTAGGGTATCTGATTGGCTTAAAAGTACAAGAAAACACTTCAAAAGTGACGTTTCTGAAGAATTTTAACAGTTTTCTTGTATCTACGAACGCCAGAATGCATAAAATTGACCCAAACGTCTCCTTTTCCTATTCTGAGTCGATTCTGCATGTTTTAAGTGTGTTTGGTGGCTCAGAACCATCAAAAAACGTTGAAATATAGTTCAAATTCAATAAAAATCGACAAAAATACAGTTTCTAGCTAAAATTTGATGGTTTCGATGCACTTTCCGAGCCCGTAGGGTATCTGATTGGCTTAAAAGTACAAAAAAACACTTCAAAAGTGACGTTTCGGAAGAATTTTAACAGTTTTCTTGTATCTACGAACGCCAGAATGCATAAAATTGACCTAAACGTCTCCTTTTCCTATTCTGAGTCGATTCTGCATGCTTTAAGTGTGTTTGGTGGCTCAGAACCATCAAAAAACGTTGAAATATAGTTCAAATTCAATAAAAATCGACAAAAATACAGTTTCTAGCTAAAATTTGATGGTTTCGTTGCACTTTCCGAGCCCGTAGGGTATCTGATTGGCTTAAAAGTACAAGAAAACACTTCAAAAGTGACGTTTCTGAAGAATTTTAACAGTTTTCTTGTATCTACGAACGCCAGAATGCATAAAATTGACCTAAACGACTCCTTTTCCTATTCTGAGTCGATTCTGCATGCTTTAAGTGTGTTTGGTGGCTCAGAACCATCAAAAAACGTTGAAATATAGTACAAATTCAATAAAAATCGACAAAAATACAGTTTCTAGCTAAAATTTGATGATTTCGTTGCACTTTCCGAGCCCGTAGGGTATCTGATTGGCTTAAAAGTACAAGAAAACACTTCAAAAGTGACGTTTCTGAAGAATTTTAACAGTTTTCTTGTTTCTACGAACGCCAGAATGCATAAAATTGACCTAAACGTCTCCTTTTCCTATTCTGAGTCGATTCTGCATGCTTTAAGTGTGTTTGGTGGCTCAGAACCATCAAAAAACGTTGAAATATAGTTCAAATTCAATAAAAATCGACAAAAATACAGTTTCTAGCTAAAATTTGATGGTTTCGTTGCACTTTCCGAGCCCGTAGGGTATCTGATTGGTTTAAAAGTACAAGAAAACACTTCAAAAGTGACGTTTCTGAAGAATTTTAACAGTTTTCTTGTATCTACGAACGCCAGAATGCATAAAATTGACCTAAACGTCTCCTTTTCCTATTCTGAGTCGATTCTGCATGCTTTAAGTGTGTTTGGTGGCTCAGAACCATCAAAAAACGTTGAAATATAGTTCAAATTCAATAAAAATCGACAAAAATACAGTTTCTAGCTAAAATTTGATGGTTTCGTTGCACTTTCCGAGCCCGTAGGGTATCTGATTGGCTTAAAAGTACAAGAAAACACTTCAAAAGTGACGTTTCTGAAGAATTTTAACAGTTTTCTTGTATCTACGAACGCCAGAATGCATAAAATTGACCTAAACGTCTCCTTTTCCTATTCTGAGTCGATTCTGCATGTTTTAAGTGTGTTTGGTGGCTCAGAACCATCAAAAAACGTTGAAATATAGTTCAAATTCAATAAAAATCGACACAAATACAGTTTCTAGCTAAAATTTGATGGTTTCGATGCACTTTCCGAGCCCGTAGGGTATCTGATTGGCTTAAAAGTACAAGAAAACACTTCAAAAGTGACGTTTCTGAAGAATTTTAACAGTTTTCTTGTATCTACGAACGCCAGAATGCATAAAATTGACCTAAACGTCTCCTTTTCCTATTCTGAGTCGATTCTGCATGCTTTAAGTGTGTTTGGTGGCTCAGAACCATCAAAAAACGTTGAAATATAGTTCAAATTCAATAAAAATCGACAAAAATACAGTTTCTAGCTAAAATTTGATGGTTTCGTTGCACTTTCCGAGCCCGTAGGGTATCTGATTGGCTTAAAAGTACAAGAAAACACTTCAAAAGTGACGTTTCTGAAGAATTTTAACAGTTTTCTTGTATCTACGAACGCCAGAATGCATAAAATTGACCTAAACGTCTCCTTTTCCTATTCTGAGTCGATTCTGCATGCTTTAAGTGTGTTTGGTGGCTCAGAACCATCAAAAAACGTTGAAATATAGTTTAAATTCAATAAAAATCGACAAAAATACAGTTTCTAGCTAAAATTTGATGGTTTCGTTGCACTTTCCGAGCCCGTAGGGTATCTGATTGGCTTAAAAGTACAAGAAAACACTTCAAAAGTGACGTTTCTGAAGAATTTTAACAGTTTTCTTGTATCTACGAACGCCAGAATGCATAAAATTGACCCAAACGTCTCCTTTTCCTATTCTGAGTCGATTCTGCATGTTTTAAGTGTGTTTGGTGGCTCAGAACCATCAAAAAACGTTGAAATATAGTTCAAATTCAATAAAAATCGACAAAAATACAGTTTCTAGCTAAAATTTGATGGTTTCGATGCACTTTCCGAGCCCGTAGGGTATCTGATTGGCTTAAAAGTACAAAAAAACACTTCAAAAGTGACGTTTCGGAAGAATTTTAACAGTTTTCTTGTATCTACGAACGCCAGAATGCATAAAATTGACCTAAACGTCTCCTTTTCCTATTCTGAGTCGATTCTGCATGCTTTAAGTGTGTTTGGTGGCTCAGAACCATCAAAAAACGTTGAAATATAGTTCAAATTCAATAAAAATCGACAAAAATACAGTTTCTAGCTAAAATTTGATGGTTTCGTTGCACTTTCCGAGCCCGTAGGGTATCTGATTGGCTTAAAAGTACAAGAAAACACTTCAAAAGTGACGTTTCTGAAGAATTTTAACAGTTTTCTTGTATCTACGAACGCCAGAATGCATAAAATTGACCTAAACGACTCCTTTTCCTATTCTGAGTCGATTCTGCATGCTTTAAGTGTGTTTGGTGGCTCAGAACCATCAAAAAACGTTGAAATATAGTACAAATTCAATAAAAATCGACAAAAATACAGTTTCTAGCTAAAATTTGATGATTTCGTTGCACTTTCCGAGCCCGTAGGGTATCTGATTGGCTTAAAAGTACAAGAAAACACTTCAGAAGTGACGTTTCTGAAGAATTTTAACAGTTTTCTTGTTTCTACGAACGCCAGAATGCATAAAATTGACCTAAACGTCTCCTTTTCCTATTCTGAGTCGATTCTGCATGCTTTAAGTGTGTTTGGTGGCTCAGAACCATCAAAAAACGTTGAAATATAGTTCAAATTCAATAAAAATCGACAAAAATACAGTTTCTAGCTAAAATTTGATGGTTTCGTTGCACTTTCCGAGCCCGTAGGGTATTTGATTGGCTTAAAAGTACAAGAAAACACTTCAGAAGTGACGTTTCTGAAGAATTTTAACAGTTTTCTTGTTTCTACGAACGCCAGAATGCATAAAATTGACCTAAACGTCTCCTTTTCCTATTCTGAGTCGATTCTGCATGCTTTAGGTGTGTTTGGTGGCTCAGAACCATCAAAAAACGTTGAAATATAGTTCAAGATACAAGAAAACTGTTAAAATTCTTCAGAAACGTCACTTTTGAAGTGTTTTCTTGTACTTTTAAGCCAATCAAATACCCTACGGGCTCGGAAAGTGCAACGAAACCATCAAATTTTAGCTAGAAACTGTATTTTTGTCGATTTTTATTGAATTTGAACTATATTTCAACGTTTTTTGATGGTTCTGAGCCACCAAACACACTTAAAGCATGCAGAATCGACTCAGAATAGGAAAAGGAGACGTTTAGGTCAATTTTATGCATTCTGGCGTTCGTAGAAACAAGAAAACTGTTAAAATTCTTCAGAAACGTCACTTCTGAAGTGTTTTCTTGTACTTTTAAGCCAATCAGATACCCTACGGGCTCGGAAAGTGCAACGAAATCATCAAATTTTAGCTAGAAACTGTATTTTTGTCGATTTTTATTGAATTTGTACTATATTTCAACGTTTTTTGATGGTTCTGAGCCACCAAACACACTTAAAGCATGCAGAATCGACTCAGAATAGGAAAAGGAGTCGTTTAGGTCAATTTTATGCATTCTGGCGTTCGTAGATACAAGAAAACTGTTAAAATTCTTCAGAAACGTCACTTTTGAAGTGTTTTCTTGTACTTTTAAGCCAATCAGATACCCTACGGGCTCGGAAAGTGCAACGAAACCATCAAATTTTAGCTAGAAACTGTATTTTTGTCGATTTTTATTGAATTTGAACTATATTTCAACGTTTTTTGATGGTTCTGAGCCACCAAACACACTTAAAGCATGCAGAATCGACTCAGAATAGGAAAAGGAGACGTTTAGGTCAATTTTATGCATTCTGGCGTTCGTAGATACAAGAAAACTGTTAAAATTCTTCCGAAACGTCACTTTTGAAGTGTTTTTTTTGTACTTTTAAGCCAATCAGATACCCTACGGGCTCGGAAAGTGCATCGAAACCATCAAATTTTAGCTAGAAACTGTATTTTTGTCGATTTTTATTGAATTTGAACTATATTTCAACGTTTTTTGATGGTTCTGAGCCACCAAACACACTTAAAACATGCAGAATCGACTCAGAATAGGAAAAGGAGACGTTTGGGTCAATTTTATGCATTCTGGCGTTCGTAGATACAAGAAAACTGTTAAAATTCTTCAGAAACGTCACTTTTGAAGTGTTTTCTTGTACTTTTAAGCCAATCAGATACCCTACGGGCTCGGAAAGTGCAACGAAACCATCAAATTTTAGCTAGAAACTGTATTTTTGTCGATTTTTATTGAATTTAAACTATATTTCAACGTTTTTTGATGGTTCTGAGCCACCAAACACACTTAAAGCATGCAGAATCGACTCAGAATAGGAAAAGGAGACGTTTAGGTCAATTTTATGCATTCTGGCGTTCGTAGATACAAGAAAACTGTTAAAATTCTTCAGAAACGTCACTTTTGAAGTGTTTTCTTGTACTTTTAAGCCAATCAGATACCCTACGGGCTCGGAAAGTGCAACGAAACCATCAAATTTTAGCTAGAAACTGTATTTTTGTCGATTTTTATTGAATTTGAACTATATTTCAACGTTTTTTGATGGTTCTGAGCCACCAAACACACTTAAAGCATGCAGAATCGACTCAGAATAGGAAAAGGAGACGTTTAGGTCAATTTTATGCATTCTGGCGTTCGTAGATACAAGAAAACTGTTAAAATTCTTCAGAAACGTCACTTTTGAAGTGTTTTCTTGTACTTTTAAGCCAATCAGATACCCTACGGGCTCGGAAAGTGCATCGAAACCATCAAATTTTAGCTAGAAACTGTATTTTTGTCGATTTTTATTGAATTTGAACTATATTTCAACGTTTTTTGATGGTTCTGAGCCACCAAACACACTTAAAACATGCAGAATCGACTCAGAATAGGAAAAGGAGACGTTTAGGTCAATTTTATGCATTCTGGCGTTCGTAGATACAAGAAAACTGTTAAAATTCTTCAGAAACGTCACTTTTGAAGTGTTTTCTTGTACTTTTAAGCCAATCAGATACCCTACGGGCTCGGAAAGTGCAACGAAACCATCAAATTTTAGCTAGAAACTGTATTTTTGTCGATTTTTATTGAATTTGAACTATATTTCAACGTTTTTTGATGGTTCTGAGCCACCAAACACACTTAAAGCATGCAGAATCGACTCAGAATAGGAAAAGGAGACGTTTAGGTCAATTTTATGCATTCTGGCGTTCGTAGATACAAGAAAACTGTTAAAATTCTTCAGAAACGTCACTTTTGAAGTGTTTTCTTGTACTTTTAAACCAATCAGATACCCTACGGGCTCGGAAAGTGCAACGAAACCATCAAATTTTAGCTAGAAACTGTATTTTTGTCGATTTTTATTGAATTTGAACTATATTTCAACGTTTTTTGATGGTTCTGAGCCACCAAACACACTTAAAGCATGCAGAATCGACTCAGAATAGGAAAAGGAGACGTTTAGGTCAATTTTATGCATTCTGGCGTTCGTAGAAACAAGAAAACTGTTAAAATTCTTCAGAAACGTCACTTTTGAAGTGTTTTCTTGTACTTTTAAGCCAATCAGATACCCTACGGGCTCGGAAAGTGCAACGAAATCATCAAATTTTAGCTAGAAACTGTATTTTTGTCGATTTTTATTGAATTTGTACTATATTTCAACGTTTTTTGATGGTTCTGAGCCACCAAACACACTTAAAGCATGCAGAATCGACTCAGAATAGGAAAAGGAGTCGTTTAGGTCAATTTTATGCATTCTGGCGTTCGTAGATACAAGAAAACTGTTAAAATTCTTCAGAAACGTCACTTTTGAAGTGTTTTCTTGTACTTTTAAGCCAATCAGATACCCTACGGGCTCGGAAAGTGCAACGAAACCATCAAATTTTAGCTAGAAACTGTATTTTTGTCGATTTTTATTGAATTTGAACTATATTTCAACGTTTTTTGATGGTTCTGAGCCACCAAACACACTTAAAGCATGCAGAATCGACTCAGAATAGGAAAAGGAGACGTTTAGGTCAATTTTATGCATTCTGGCGTTCGTAGATACAAGAAAACTGTTAAAATTCTTCCGAAACGTCACTTTTGAAGTGTTTTTTTGTACTTTTAAGCCAATCAGATACCCTACGGGCTCGGAAAGTGCATCGAAACCATCAAATTTTAGCTAGAAACTGTATTTTTGTCGATTTTTATTGAATTTGAACTATATTTCAACGTTTTTTGATGGTTCTGAGCCACCAAACACACTTAAAACATGCAGAATCGACTCAGAATAGGAAAAGGAGACGTTTGGGTCAATTTTATGCATTCTGGCGTTCGTAGATACAAGAAAACTGTTAAAATTCTTCAGAAACGTCACTTTTGAAGTGTTTTCTTGTACTTTTAAGCCAATCAGATACCCTACGGGCTCGGAAAGTGCAACGAAACCATCAAATTTTAGCTAGAAACTGTATTTTTGTCGATTTTTATTGAATTTAAACTATATTTCAACGTTTTTTGATGGTTCTGAGCCACCAAACACACTTAAAGCATGCAGAATCGACTCAGAATAGGAAAAGGAGACGTTTAGGTCAATTTTATGCATTCTGGCGTTCGTAGATACAAGAAAACTGTTAAAATTCTTCAGAAACGTCACTTTTGAAGTGTTTTCTTGTACTTTTAAGCCAATCAGATACCCTACGGGCTCGGAAAGTGCAACGAAACCATCAAATTTTAGCTAGAAACTGTATTTTTGTCGATTTTTATTGAATTTGAACTATATTTCAACGTTTTTTGATGGTTCTGAGCCACCAAACACACTTAAAGCATGCAGAATCGACTCAGAATAGGAAAAGGAGACGTTTAGGTCAATTTTATGCATTCTGGCGTTCGTAGATACAAGAAAACTGTTAAAATTCTTCAGAAACGTCACTTTTGAAGTGTTTTCTTGTACTTTTAAGCCAATCAGATACCCTACGGGCTCGGAAAGTGCATCGAAACCATCAAATTTTAGCTAGAAACTGTATTTTTGTCGATTTTTATTGAATTTGAACTATATTTCAACGTTTTTTGATGGTTCTGAGCCACCAAACACACTTAAAACATGCAGAATCGACTCAGAATAGGAAAAGGAGACGTTTAGGTCAATTTTATGCATTCTGGCGTTCGTAGATACAAGAAAACTGTTAAAATTCTTCAGAAACGTCACTTTTGAAGTGTTTTCTTGTACTTTTAAGCCAATCAGATACCCTACGGGCTCGGAAAGTGCAACGAAACCATCAAATTTTAGCTAGAAACTGTATTTTTGTCGATTTTTATTGAATTTGAACTATATTTCAACGTTTTTTGATGGTTCTGAGCCACCAAACACACTTAAAGCATGCAGAATCGACTCAGAATAGGAAAAGGAGACGTTTAGGTCAATTTTATGCATTCTGGCGTTCGTAGATACAAGAAAACTGTTAAAATTCTTCAGAAACGTCACTTTTGAAGTGTTTTCTTGTACTTTTAAACCAATCAGATACCCTACGGGCTCGGAAAGTGCAACGAAACCATCAAATTTTAGCTAGAAACTGTATTTTTGTCGATTTTTATTGAATTTGAACTATATTTCAACGTTTTTTGATGGTTCTGAGCCACCAAACACACTTAAAGCATGCAGAATCGACTCAGAATAGGAAAAGGAGACGTTTAGGTCGATTTTATGCATTCTGGCGTTCGTAGATACAAGAAAACTGTTAAAATTCTTCAGAAACGTCACTTTTGAAGTGTTTTCTTGTACTTTTAAGCCAATCAGATACCCTACGGGCTCGGAAAGTGCAACGAAACCATCAAATTTTAGCTAGAAACTGTATTTTTGTCGATTTTTATTGAATTTGAACTATATTTCAACGTTTTTTGATGGTTCTGAGCCACCAAACACACTTAAAGCATGCAGAATCGACTCAGAATAGGAAAAGGAGACGTTTAGATCAATTTTATGCATTCTGGCGTTCGTAGATACAAGAAAACTGTTAAAATTCTTCAGAAACGTCACTTTTGAAGTGTTTTCTTGTACTTTTAAGCCAATCAGATACCCTACGGGCTCGGAAAGTGCAACGAAACCATCAAATTTTAGCTAGAAACTGTATTTTTGTCGATTTTTATTGAATTTGAACTATATTTCAACGTTTTTTGATGGTTCTGAGCCACCAAACACACTTAAAGCATGCAGAATCGACTCAGAATAGGAAAAGGAGACGTTTAGGTCAATTTTATGCATTCTGGCGTTCGTAGATACAAGAAAACTGTTAAAATTCTTCAGAAACGTCACTTTTGAAGTGTTTTCTTGTACTTTTAAGCCAATCAAATACCCTACGGGCTCGGAAAGTGCAACGAAACCATCAAATTTTAGCTAGAAACTGTATTTTTGTCGATTTTTATTGAATTTGAACTATATTTCAACGTTTTTTGATGCTTCTGAGCCACCAAACACACTTAAAGCATGCAGAATCGACTCAGAATAGGAAAAGGAGACGTTTAGGTCAATTTTATGCATTCTGGCGTTCGTAGATACAAGAAAACTGTTAAAATTCTTCAGAAACGTCACTTTTGAAGTGTTTTCTTGTACTTTTAAGCCAATCAGATACCCTACGGGCTCGGAAAGTGCAACGAAACCATCAAATTTTAGCTAGAAACTGTATTTTTGTCGATTTTTATTGAATTTGAACTATATTTCAACGTTTTTTGATGGTTCTGAGCCACCAAACACACTTAAAGCATGCAGAATCGACTCAGAATAGGAAAAGGAGACGTTTAGGTCAATTTTATGCATTCTGGCGTTCGTAGATACAAGAAAACTGTTAAAATTCTTCAGAAACGTCACTTTTGAAGTGTTTTCTTGTACTTTTAAGCCAATCAGATACCCTACGGGCTCGGAAAGTGCAACGAAACCATCAAATTTTAGCTAGAAACTGTATTTTTGTCGATTTTTATTGAATTTGAACTATATTTCAACGTTTTTTGATGGTTCTGAGCCACCAAACACACTTAAAGCATGCAGAATCGACTCAGAATAGGAAAAGGAGACGTTTAGGTCAATTTTATGCATTCTGGCGTTCGTAGATACAAGAAAACTGTTAAAATTCTTCAGAAACGTCACTTCTGAAGTGTTTTCTTGTACTTTTAAGCCAATCAGATATCCTACGGGCTCGGAAAGTGCAACGAAATCATCAAATTTTAGCTAGAAACTGTATTTTTGTCGATTTTTATTGAATTTGAACTATATTTCAACGTTTTTTGATGGTTCTGAGCCACCAAACACACTTAAAGCATGCAGAATCGACTCAGAATAGGAAAAGGAGACGTTTAGGTCAATTTTATGCATTCTGGCGTTCGTAGATACAAGAAAACTGTTAAAATTCTTCAGAAACGTCACTTTTGAAGTGTTTTCTTGTACTTTTAAGCCAATCAGATACCCTACGGGCTCGGAAAGTGCAACGAAACCATCAAATTTTAGCTAGAAACTGTATTTTTGTCGATTTTTATTGAATTTGAACTATATTTCAACGTTTTTTGATGGTTCTGAGCCACCAAACACACTTAAAGCATGCAGAATCGACTCAGAATAGGAAAAGGAGACGTTTAGATCAATTTTATGCATTCTGGCGTTCGTAGATACAAGAAAACTGTTAAAATTCTTCAGAAACGTCACTTTTGAAGTGTTTTCTTGTACTTTTAAGCCAATCAGATACCCTACGGGCTCGGAAAGTGCAACGAAACCATCAAATTTTAGCTAGAAACTGTATTTTTGTCGATTTTTATTGAATTTGAACTATATTTCAACGTTTTTTGATGGTTCTGAGCCACCAAACACACTTAAAGCATGCAGAATCGACTCAGAATAGGAAAAGGAGACGTCTAGGTCAATTTTATGCATTCTGGCGTTCGTAGATAAAAGAAAACTGTTAAAATTCTTCAGAAACGTCACTTTTGAAGTGTTTTCTTGTCCTTTTAAGCCAATCAGATACCCTACGGGCTCGGAAAGTGCAACGAAACCATCAAATTTTAGCTAGAAACTGTATTTTTGTCGATTTTTATTGAATTTGAACTATATTTCAACGTTTTTTGATGGTTCTGAGCCACCAAACACACTTAAAGCATGCAGAATCGACTCAGAATAGGAAAAGGAGACGTTTAGATCAATTTTATGCATTCTGGCGTTCGTAGATACAAGAAAACTGTTAAAATTCTTCAGAAACGTCACTTTTGAAGTGTTTTCTTGTACTTTTAAGCCAATCAGATAACCTACGGGCTCGGAAAGTGCAACGAAACCATCAAATTTTAGCTAGAAACTGTATTTTTGTCGATTTTTATTGAATTTGAACTATATTTCAACGTTTTTTGATGGTTCTGAGCCACCAAACACACTTAAAGCATGCAGAATCGACTCAGAATAGGAAAAGGAGACGTTTAGGTCAATTTTATGCATTCTGGCGTTCGTAGATACAAGAAAACTGTTAAAATTCTTCAGAAACGTCACTTTTGAAGTGTTTTCTTGTACTTTTAAGCCAATCAAATACCCTACGGGCTCGGAAAGTGCAACGAAACCATCAAATTTTAGCTAGAAACTGTATTTTTGTCGATTTTTATTGAATTTGAACTATATTTCAACGTTTTTTGATGCTTCTGAGCCACCAAACACACTTAAAGCATGCAGAATCGACTCAGAATAGGAAAAGGAGACGTTTAGGTCAATTTTATGCATTCTGGCGTTCGTAGATACAAGAAAACTGTTAAAATTCTTCAGAAACGTCACTTTTGAAGTGTTTTCTTGTACTTTTAAGCCAATCAGATACCCTACGGGCTCGGAAAGTGCAACGAAACCATCAAATTTTAGCTAGAAACTGTATTTTTGTCGATTTTTATTGAATTTGAACTATATTTCAACGTTTTTTGATGGTTCTGAGCCACCAAACACACTTAAAGCATGCAGAATCGACTCAGAATAGGAAAAGGAGACGTTTAGGTCAATTTTATGCATTCTGGCGTTCGTAGATACAAGAAAACTGTTAAAATTCTTCAGAAACGTCACTTTTGAAGTGTTTTCTTGTACTTTTAAGCCAATCAGATACCCTACGGGCTCGGAAAGTGCAACGAAACCATCAAATTTTAGCTAGAAACTGTATTTTTGTCGATTTTTATTGAATTTGAACTATATTTCAACGTTTTTTGATGGTTCTGAGCCACCAAACACACTTAAAGCATGCAGAATCGACTCAGAATAGGAAAAGGAGACGTTTAGATCAATTTTATGCATTCTGGCGTTCGTAGATACAAGAAAACTGTTAAAATTCTTCAGAAACGTCACTTTTGAAGTGTTTTCTTGTACTTTTAAGCCAATCAGATACCCTACGGGCTCGGAAAGTGCAACGAAACCATCAAATTTTAGCTAGAAACTGTATTTTTGTCGATTTTTATTGAATTTGAACTATATTTCAACGTTTTTTGATGGTTCTGAGCCACCAAACACACTTAAAGCATGCAGAATCGACTCAGAATAGGAAAAGGAGACGTCTAGGTCAATTTTATGCATTCTGGCGTTCGTAGATAAAAGAAAACTGTTAAAATTCTTCAGAAACGTCACTTTTGAAGTGTTTTCTTGTCCTTTTAAGCCAATCAGATACCCTACGGGCTCGGAAAGTGCAACGAAACCATCTAATTTTAGCTAGAAACTGTATTTTTGTCGATTTTTATTGAATTTAAACTATATTTCAACGTTTTTTGATGGTTCTGAGCCACCAAACACACTTAAAGCATGCAGAATCGACTCAGAATAGGAAAAGGAGACGTTTAGGTCAATTTTATGCATTCTGGCGTTCGTAGATACAAGAAAACTGTTAAAATTCTTCAGAAACGTCACTTTTGAAGTGTTTTCTTGTACTTTTAAGCCAATCAGATGCCCTACGGGCTCGGAAAGTGCAACGAAACCATCAAATTTTAGCTAGAAACTGTATTTTTGTCGATTTTTATTGAATTTGAACTATATTTCAACGTTTTTTGATGGTTCTGAGCCACCAAACACACTTAAAGCATGCAGAATCGACTCAGAATAGGAAAAGGAGACGTTTAGGTCAATTTTATGCATTCTGGCGTTCGTAGATACAAGAAAACTGTTAAAATTCTTCAGAAACGTCACTTTTGAAGTGTTTTCTTGTACTTTTAAGCCAATCAGATACCCTACGGGCTCGGAAAGTGCAACGAAACCATCAAATTTTAGCTAGAAACTGTATTTTTGTCGATTTTTATTGAATTTGAACTATATTTCAACGTTTTTTGATGGTTCTGAGCCACCAAACACACTTAAAGCATGCAGAATCGACTCAGAATAGGAAAAGGAGACGTCTAGGTCAATTTTATGCATTCTGGCGTTCGTAGATACAAGAAAACTGTTAAAATTCTTCAGAAACGTCACTTTTGAAGTGTTTTCTTGTACTTTTAAGCCAATCAGATACCCTACGGGCTCGGAAAGTGCAACGAAACCATCAAATTTTAGCTAGAAACTGTATTTTTGTCGATTTTTATTGAATTTGAACTATATTTCAACGTTTTTTGATGGTTCTGAGCCACCAAACACACTTAAAGCATGCAGAATCGACTCAGAATAGGAAAAGGAGACGTTTAGGTCAATTTTATGCATTCTGGCGTTCGTAGATACAAGAAAACTGTTAAAATTCTTCAGAAACGTCACTTTTGAAGTGTTTTCTTGTACTTTTAAGCCAATCAGATACCCTACGGGCTCGGAAAGTGCAACGAAACCATCAAATTTTAGCTAGAAACTGTATTTTTGTCGATTTTTATTGAATTTGAACTATATTTCAACGTTTTTTGATGGTTCTGAGCCACCAAACACACTTAAAGCATGCAGAATCGACTCAGAATAGGAAAAGGAGATGTTTAGGTCAATTTTATGCATTCTGGCGTTCGTAGATACAAGAAAACTGTTAAAATTCTTCAGAAACGTCACTTTTGAAGTGTTTTCTTGTACTTTTAAGCCAATCAGATACCCTACGGGCTCGGAAAGTGCAACGAAACCATCAAATTTTAGCTAGAAACTGTATTTTTGTCGATTTTTATTGAATTTGAACTATATTTCAACGTTTTTTGATGGTTCTGAGCCACCAAACACACTTAAAGCATGCAGAATCGACTCAGAATAGGAAAAGGAGACGTTTAGGTCAATTTTATGCATTCTGGCGTTCGTAGATACAAGAAAACTGTTAAAATTCTTCAGAAACGTCACTTTTGAAGTGTTTTCTTGTACTTTTAAGCCAATCAGATACCCTACGGGCTCGGAAAGTGCAACGAAACCATCAAATTTTAGCTAGAAACTGTATTTTTGTCGATTTTTATTGAATTTGAACTATATTTCAACGTTTTTTGATGGTTCTGAGCCACCAAACACACTGAAAGCATGCAGAATCGACTCAGAATAGGAAAAGGAGACGTTTAGGTCAATTTTATGCATTCTGGCGTTCGTAGATACAAGAAAACTGTTAAAATTCTTCAGAAACGTCACTTTTGAAGTGTTTTCTTGTACTTTTAAGCCAATCAGATACCCTACGGGCTCGGAAGGTGCAACGAAACCATCAAATTTTAGCTAGAAACTGTATTTTTGTCGATTTTTATTGAATTTGAACTATATTTCAACGTTTTTTGATGGTTCTGAGCCACCAAACACACTTAAAGCATGCAGAATCGACTCAGAATAGGAAAAGGAGACGTTTAGGTCAATTTTATGCATTCTGGCGTTCGTAGATACAAGAAAACTGTTAAAATTCTTCAGAAACGTCACTTTTGAAGTGTTTTCTTATACTTTTAAGCCAATCAGATACCCTACGGGCTCGGAAAGTGCAACGAAACCATCAAATTTTAGCTAGAAACTGTATTTTTGTCGATTTTTATTGAATTTAAACTATATTTCAACGTTTTTTGATGGTTCTGAGCCACCAAACACACTTAAAGCATGCAGAATCGACTCAGAATAGGAAAAGGAGACGTTTAGGTCAATTTTATGCATTCTGGCGTTCGTAGATACAAGAAAACTGTTAAAATTCTTCAGAAACGTCACTTTTGAAGTGTTTTCTTGTACTTTTAAGCCAATCAGATGCCCTACGGGCTCGGAAAGTGCAACGAAACCATCAAATTTTAGCTAGAAACTGTATTTTTGTCGATTTTTATTGAATTTGAACTATATTTCAACGTTTTTTGATGGTTCTGAGCCACCAAACACACTTAAAGCATGCAGAATCGACTCAGAATAGGAAAAGGAGACGTTTAGGTCAATTTTATGCATTCTGGCGTTCGTAGATACAAGAAAACTGTTAAAATTCTTCAGAAACGTCACTTTTGAAGTGTTTTCTTGTACTTTTAAGCCAATCAGATACCCTACGGGCTCGGAAAGTGCAACGAAACCATCAAATTTTAGCTAGAAACTGTATTTTTGTCGATTTTTATTGAATTTGAACTATATTTCAACGTTTTTTGATGGTTCTGAGCCACCAAACACACTTAAAGCATGCAGAATCGACTCAGAATAGGAAAAGGAGACGTCTAGGTCAATTTTATGCATTCTGGCGTTCGTAGATACAAGAAAACTGTTAAAATTCTTCAGAAACGTCACTTTTGAAGTGTTTTCTTGTACTTTTAAGCCAATCAGATACCCTACGGGCTCGGAAAGTGCAACGAAACCATCAAATTTTAGCTAGAAACTGTATTTTTGTCGATTTTTATTGAATTTGAACTATATTTCAACGTTTTTTGATGGTTCTGAGCCACCAAACACACTTAAAGCATGCAGAATCGACTCAGAATAGGAAAAGGAGACGTTTAGGTCAATTTTATGCATTCTGGCGTTCGTAGATACAAGAAAACTGTTAAAATTCTTCAGAAACGTCACTTTTGAAGTGTTTTCTTGTACTTTTAAGCCAATCAGATACCCTACGGGCTCGGAAAGTGCAACGAAACCATCAAATTTTAGCTAGAAACTGTATTTTTGTCGATTTTTATTGAATTTGAACTATATTTCAACGTTTTTTGATGGTTCTGAGCCACCAAACACACTTAAAGCATGCAGAATCGACTCAGAATAGGAAAAGGAGATGTTTAGGTCAATTTTATGCATTCTGGCGTTCGTAGATACAAGAAAACTGTTAAAATTCTTCAGAAACGTCACTTTTGAAGTGTTTTCTTGTACTTTTAAGCCAATCAGATACCCTACGGGCTCGGAAAGTGCAACGAAACCATCAAATTTTAGCTAGAAACTGTATTTTTGTCGATTTTTATTGAATTTGAACTATATTTCAACGTTTTTTGATGGTTCTGAGCCACCAAACACACTTAAAGCATGCAGAATCGACTCAGAATAGGAAAAGGAGACGTTTAGGTCAATTTTATGCATTCTGGCGTTCGTAGATACAAGAAAACTGTTAAAATTCTTCAGAAACGTCACTTTTGAAGTGTTTTCTTGTACTTTTAAGCCAATCAGATACCCTACGGGCTCGGAAAGTGCAACGAAACCATCAAATTTTAGCTAGAAACTGTATTTTTGTCGATTTTTATTGAATTTGAACTATATTTCAACGTTTTTTGATGGTTCTGAGCCACCAAACACACTGAAAGCATGCAGAATCGACTCAGAATAGGAAAAGGAGACGTTTAGGTCAATTTTATGCATTCTGGCGTTCGTAGATACAAGAAAACTGTTAAAATTCTTCAGAAACGTCACTTTTGAAGTGTTTTCTTGTACTTTTAAGCCAATCAGATACCCTACGGGCTCGGAAGGTGCAACGAAACCATCAAATTTTAGCTAGAAACTGTATTTTTGTCGATTTTTATTGAATTTGAACTATATTTCAACGTTTTTTGATGGTTCTGAGCCACCAAACACACTTAAAGCATGCAGAATCGACTCAGAATAGGAAAAGGAGACGTTTAGGTCAATTTTATGCATTCTGGCGTTCGTAGATACAAGAAAACTGTTAAAATTCTTCAGAAACGTCACTTTTGAAGTGTTTTCTTGTACTTTTAAGCCAATCAGATACCCTACGGGCTCGGAAAGTGCAACGAAACCATCAAATTTTAGCTAGAAACTGTATTTTTGTCGATTTTTATTGAATTTGAACTATATTTCAACGTTTTTTGATGGTTCTGAGCCACCAAACACACTTAAAGCATGCAGAATCGACTCAGAATAGGAAAAGGAGACGTTTAGGTCAATTTTATGCATTCTGGCGTTCGTAGATACAAGAAAACTGTTAAAATTCTTCAGAAACGTCACTTTTGAAGTGTTTTCTTGTACTTTTAAGCCAATCAGATACCCTACGGGCTCGGAAAGTGCAACGAAACCATCAAATTTTAGCTAGAAACTGTATTTTTGTCGATTTTTATTGAATTTGAACTATATTTCAACGTTTTTTGATGGTTCTGAGCCACCAAACACACTTAAAGCATGCAGAATCGACTCAGAATAGGAAAAGGAGACGTCTAGGTCAATTTTATGCATTCTGGCGTTCGTAGATACAAGAAAACTGTTAAAATTCTTCAGAAACGTCACTTTTGAAGTGTTTTCTTGTACTTTTAAGCCAATCAGATACCCTACGGGCTCGGAAAGTGCAACGAAACCATCAAATTTTAGCTAGAAACTGTATTTTTGTCGATTTTTATTGAATTTGAACTATATTTCAACGTTTTTTGATGGTTCTGAGCCACCAAACACACTTAAAGCATGCAGAATCGACTCAGAATAGGAAAAGGAGACGTTTAGGTCAATTTTATGCATTCTGGCGTTCGTAGATACAAGAAAACTGTTAAAATTCTTCAGAAACGTCACTTTTGAAGTGTTTTCTTGTACTTTTAAGCCAATCAGATACCCTACGGGCTCGGAAAGTGCAACGAAACCATCAAATTTTAGCTAGAAACTGTATTTTTGTCGATTTTTATTGAATTTGAACTATATTTCAACGTTTTTTGATGGTTCTGAGCCACCAAACACACTTAAAGCATGCAGAATCGACTCAGAATAGGAAAAGGAGATGTTTAGGTCAATTTTATGCATTCTGGCGTTCGTAGATACAAGAAAACTGTTAAAATTCTTCAGAAACGTCACTTTTGAAGTGTTTTCTTGTACTTTTAAGCCAATCAGATACCCTACGGGCTCGGAAAGTGCAACGAAACCATCAAATTTTAGCTAGAAACTGTATTTTTGTCGATTTTTATTGAATTTGAACTATATTTCAACGTTTTTTGATGGTTCTGAGCCACCAAACACACTTAAAGCATGCAGAATCGACTCAGAATAGGAAAAGGAGACGTTTAGGTCAATTTTATGCATTCTGGCGTTCGTAGATACAAGAAAACTGTTAAAATTCTTCAGAAACGTCACTTTTGAAGTGTTTTCTTGTACTTTTAAGCCAATCAGATACCCTACGGGCTCGGAAAGTGCAACGAAACCATCAAATTTTAGCTAGAAACTGTATTTTTGTCGATTTTTATTGAATTTGAACTATATTTCAACGTTTTTTGATGGTTCTGAGCCACCAAACACACTGAAAGCATGCAGAATCGACTCAGAATAGGAAAAGGAGACGTTTAGGTCAATTTTATGCATTCTGGCGTTCGTAGATACAAGAAAACTGTTAAAATTCTTCAGAAACGTCACTTTTGAAGTGTTTTCTTGTACTTTTAAGCCAATCAGATACCCTACGGGCTCGGAAGGTGCAACGAAACCATCAAATTTTAGCTAGAAACTGTATTTTTGTCGATTTTTATTGAATTTGAACTATATTTCAACGTTTTTTGATGGTTCTGAGCCACCAAACACACTTAAAGCATGCAGAATCGACTCAGAATAGGAAAAGGAGACGTTTAGGTCAATTTTATGCATTCTGGCGTTCGTAGATACAAGAAAACTGTTAAAATTCTTCAGAAACGTCACTTTTGAAGTGTTTTCTTATACTTTTAAGCCAATCAGATACCCTACGGGCTCGGAAAGTGCAACGAAACCATCAAATTTTAGCTAGAAACTGTATTTTTGTCGATTTTTATTGAATTTGAACTATATTTCAACGTTTTTTGATGGTTCTGAGCCACCAAACACACTTAAAGCATGCAGAATCGACTCAGAATAGGAAAAGGAGACGTTTAGATCAATTTTATGCATTCTGGCGTTCGTAGATACAAGAAAACTGTTAAAATTCTTCAGAAACGTCACTTTTGAAGTGTTTTCTTGTACTTTTAAGCCAATCAGATACCCTACGGGCTCGGAAAGTGCAACGAAAACCATCAAATTTTAGCTAGAAACTGTATTTTTGTCGATTTTTATTGAATTTGAACTATATTTCAACGGTTTTTTGATGGTTCTGAGCCACCAAACACACTTAAAGCATGCAGAATCGACTCAGAATAGGAAAAGGAGACGTTTAGGTCAATTTTATGCATTCTGGCGTTCGTAGATACAAGAAAACTGTTAAAATTCTTCAGAAACGTCACTTTTGAAGTGTTTTCTTGTACTTTTAAGCCAATCAGATACCCTACGGGCTCGGAAAGTGCAACGAAACCATCAAATTTTAGCTAGAAACTGTATTTTTGTCGATTTTTATTGAATTTGAACTATATTTCAACGTTTTTTGATGGTTCTGAGCCACCAAACACACTTAAAGCATGCAGAATCGACTCAGAATAGGAAAAGGAGACGTTTAGGTCAATTTTATGCATTCTGGCGTTCGTAGATACAAGAAAACTGTTAAAATTCTTCAGAAACGTCACTTTTGAAGTGTTTTCTTGTACTTTTAAGCCAATCAGATACCCTACGGGCTCGGAAAGTGCAACGAAACCATCAAATTTTAGCTAGAAACTGTATTTTTGTCGATTTTTATTGAATTTGAACTATATTTCAACGTTTTTTGATGGTTCTGAGCCACCAAACACACTTAAAGCATGCAGAATCGACTCAGAATAGGAAAAGGAGACGTTTAGGTCAATTTTATGCATTCTGGCGTTCGTAGATACAAGAAAACTGTTAAAATTCTTCAGAAACGTCACTTTTGAAGTGTTTTCTTGTACTTTTAAGCCAATCAGATACCCTACGGGCTCGGAAAGTGCAACGAAACCATCAAATTTTAGCTAGAAACTGTATTTTTGTCGATTTTTATTGAATTTGAACTATATTTCAACGTTTTTTGATGGTTCTGAGCCACCAAACACACTTAAAGCATGCAGAATCGACTCAGAATAGGAAAAGGAGACGTTTAGGTCAATTTTATGCATTCTGGCGTTCGTAGATACAAGAAAACTGTTAAAATTCTTCAGAAACGTCACTTTTGAAGTGTTTTCTTGTACTTTTA
>NW_026973126.1:0-40475 GCF_036711695.1 Zophobas morio | reverse complement strand
AGGGTATCTGAGTGGCTTAAAAGTACAAGAAAACACTTCAAAAGTGACGTTTCTGAAGAATTTTAACAGTTTTCTTGTATCTACGAACGCCAGAATGCATAAAATTGACCTAAACGTCTCCTTTTCCTATTCTGAGTCGATTCTGCATGCTTTAAGTGTGTTTGGTGGCTCAGAACCATCAAAAAACGTTGAAATATTGTTCAAATTCAATAAAAATCGACAAAAATACAGTTTCTAGCTAAAATTTGATGGTTTCGTTGCACTTTCCGAGCCCGTAGGGTATCTGAGTGGCTTAAAAGTACAAGAAAACACTTCAAAAGTGACGTTTCTGAAGAATTTTAACAGTTTTCTTGTATCTACGAACGCCAGAATGCATAAAATTGACCTAAACGTCTCCTTTTCCTATTCTGAGTCGATTCTGCATGCTTTAAGTGTGTTTGGTGGCTCAGAACCATCAAAAAACGTTGAAATATAGTTCAAATTCAATAAAAATCGACAAAAATACAGTTTCTAGCTAAAATTTGATGGTTTCGTTGCACTTTCCGAGCCCGTAGGGTATCTGAGTGGCTTAAAAGTACAAGAAAACACTTTAAAAGTGACGTTTCTGAAGAATTTTAACAGTTTTCTTGTATCTACGAACACCAGAATGCATAAAATTGACCTAAACGTCTCCTTTTCCTATTCTGAGTCGATTCTGCATGCTTTAAGTGTGTTTGGTGGCTCAGAACCATCAAAAAACGTTGAAATTTAGTTCAAATTCAATAAAAATCGACAAAAATACAGTTTCTAGCTAAAATTTGATGGTTTCGTTGCACTTTCCGAGCCCGTAGGGTATCTGAGTGGCTTAAAAGTACAAGAAAACACTTCAAAAGTGACGTTTCTGAAGAATTTTAACAGTTTTCTTGTATCTACGAACGCCAGAATGCATAAAATTGACCTAAACGTCTCCTTTTCCTATTCTGAGTCGATTCTGCATGCTTTAAGTGTGTTTGGTGGCTCAGAACCATCAAAAAACGTTGAAATATAGTTCAAATTCAATAAAAATCGACAAAAATACAGTTTCTAGCTAAAATTTGATGGTTTCGTTGCACTTTCCGAGCCCGTAGGGTATCTGAGTGGCTTAAAAGTACAAGAAAACACTTCAAAAGTGACGTTTCTGAAGAATTTTAACAGTTTTCTTGTATCTACGAACACCAGAATGCATAAAATTGACCTAAACGTCTCCTTTTCCTATTCTGAGTCGATTCTGCATGCTTTAAGTGTGTTTGGTGGCTCAGAACCATCAAAAAACGTTGAAATATAGTTCAAATTCAATAAAAATCGACAAAAATACAGTTTCTAGCTAAAATTTGATGGTTTCGTTGCACTTTCCGAGCCCGTAGGGTATCTGAGTGGCTTAAAAGTACAAGAAAACACTTCAAAAGTGACGTTTCTGAAGAATTTTAACAGTTTTCTTGTATCTACGAACGCCAGAATGCATAAAATTGACCTAAACGTCTCCTTTTCCTATTCTGAGTCGATTCTGCATGCTTTAAGTGTGTTTGGTGGCTCAGAACCATCAAAAAACGTTGAAATATAGTTCAAATTCAATAAAAATCGACAAAAATACAGTTTCTAGCTAAAATTTGATGGTTTCGTTGCACTTTCCGAGCCCGTAGGGTATCTGAGTGGCTTAAAAGTACAAGAAAACACTTCAAAAGTGACGTTTCTGAAGAATTTTAACAGTTTTCTTGTATCTACGAACGCCAGAATGCATAAAATTGACCTAAACGTCTCCTTTTCCTATTCTGAGTCGATTCTGCATGCTTTAAGTGTGTTTGGTGGCTCAGAACCATCAAAAAACGTTGAAATATAGTTCAAATTCAATAAAAATCGACAAAAATACAGTTTCTAGCTAAAATTTGATGGTTTCGTTGCACTTTCCGAGCCCGTAGGGTATCTGAGTGGCTTAAAAGTACAAGAAAACACTTCAAAAGTGACGTTTCTGAAGAATTTTAACAGTTTTCTTGTATCTACGAACGTCAGAATGCATAAAATTGACCTAAACGTCTCCTTTTCCTATTCTGAGTCGATTCTGCATGCTTTAAGTGTGTTTGGTGGCTCAGAACCATCAAAAAACGTTGAAATATAGTCAAATTCAATAAAAATCGACAAAAATACAGTTTCTAGCTAAAATTTGATGGTTTCGTTGCACTTTCCGAGCCCATAGGGTATCTGAGTGGCTTAAAAGTACAAGAAAACACTTCAAAAGTGACGTTTCTGAAGAATTTTAACAGTTTTCTTGTATCTACGAACGCCAGAATGCATAAAATTGACCTAAACGTCTCCTTTTCCTATTCTGAGTCGATTCTGCATGCTTTAAGTGTGTTTGGTGGCTCAGAACCATCAAAAAACGTTGAAATATAGTTCAAATTCAATAAAAATCGACAAAAATACAGTTTCTAGCTAAAATTTGATGGTTTCGTTGCACTTTCCGAGCCCGTAGGGTATCTGAGTGGCTTAAAAGTACAAGAAAACACTTCAAAAGTGACGTTTCTGAAGAATTTTAACAGTTTTCTTGTATCTACGAACGCCAGAATGCATAAAATTGACCTAAACGTCTCCTTTTCCTATTCTGAGTCGATTCTGCATGCTTTAAGTGTGTTTGGTGGCTCAGAACCATCAAAAAACGTTGAAATATAGTTCAAATTCAATAAAAATCGACAAAAATACAGTTTCTAGCTAAAATTTGATGGTTTCGTTGCACTTTCCGAGCCCGTAGGGTATCTGAGTGGCTTAAAAGTACAAGAAAACACTTCAAAAGTGACGTTTCTGAAGAATTTTAACAGTTTTCTTGTATCTACGAACGCCAGAATGCATAAAATTGACCTAAACGTCTCCTTTTCCTATTCTGAGTCGATTCTGCATGCTTTAAGTGTGTTTGGTGGCTCAGAACCATCAAAAAACGTTGAAATATAGTTCAAATTCAATAAAAATCGACAAAAATACAGTTTCTAGCTAAAATTTGATGGTTTCGTTGCACCTTCCGAGCCCGTAGGGTATCTGAGTGGCTTAAAAGTACAAGAAAACACTTCAAAAGTAACGTTTCTGAAGAATTTTAACAGTTTTCTTGTATCTACGAACGCCAGAATGCATAAAATTGACCTAAACGTCTCCTTTTCCTATTCTGAGTCGATTCTGCATGCTTTAAGTGTGTTTGGTGGCTCAGAACCATCAAAAAACGTTGAAATGTTGTTCAAATTCAATAAAAATCGACAAAAATACAGTTTCTAGCTAAAATTTGATGGTTTCGTTGCACTTTCCGAGCCCGTAGGGTATCTGAGTGGCTTAAAAGTACAAGAAAACACTTCAAAAGTGACGTTTCTGAAGAATTTTAACAGTTTTCTTGTATCTACGAACGCCAGAATGCATAAAATTGATCTAAACGTCTCCTTTTCCTATTCTGAGTCGATTCTGCATGCTTTAAGTGTGTTTGGTGGCTCAGAACCATCAAAAAACGTTGAAATATAGTTCAAATTCAATAAAAATCGACAAAAATACAGTTTCTAGCTAAAATTTGATGGTTTCGTTGCACTTTCCGAGCCCGTTGGGTATCTGAGTGGCTTAAAAGTACAAGAAAACACTTCAAAAGTGACGTTTCTGAAGAATTTTAACAGTTTTCTTGTATCTACGAACGCCAGAATGCATAAAATTGACCTAAACGTCTCCTTTTCCTATTCTGAGTCGATTCTGCATGCTTTAAGTGTGTTTGGTGGCTCAGAACCATCAAAAAACGTTGAAATCTAGTTCAAATTCAATAAAAATCGACAAAAATACAGTTTCTAGCTAAAATTTGATGGTTTCGTTGCACTTTCCGAGCTCGTAGGGTATCTGAGTGGCTTAAAAGTACAAGAAAACACTTCAAAAGTGACGTTTCTGAAGAATTTTAACAGTTTTCTTGTATCTACGAACGCCAGAATGCACAAAATTGACCTAAACGTCTCCTTTTCCTATTCTGAGTCGATTCTGCATGCTTTAAGTGTGTTTGGTGGCTCAGAACCATCAAAAAACGTTGAAATATAGTTCAAATTCAATAAAAATCGACAAAAATACAGTTTCTAGCTAAAATTTGATGGTTTCGTTGCACTTTCCGAGCCCGTAGGGTATCTGAGTGGCTTAAAAGTACAAGAAAACACTTCAAAAGTGACGTTTCTGAAGAATTTTAACAGTTTTCTTGTATCTACGAACGCCAGAATGCATAAAATTGACCTAAACGTCTCCTTTTCCTATTCTGAGTCGATTCTGGATGCTTTAAGTGTGTTTGGTGGCTCAGAACCATCAAAAAACGTTGAAATATAGTTCAAATTCAATAAAAATCGACAAAAATACAGTTTCTAGCTAAAATTTTATGGTTTCGTTGCACTTTCCGAACCCGTAGGGTATCTGAGTGGCTTAAAAGTACAAGAAAACACTTCAAAAGTGACGTTTCTGAAGAATTTTAACAGTTTTCTTGTATCTACGAACGCCAGAATGCATAAAATTGACCTAAACGTCTCCTTTTCCTATTCTGAGTCGATTCTGCATGCTTTAAGTGTGTTTGGTGGCTCAGAACCATCAAAAAACTTTGAAATATAGTTCAAATTCAATAAAAATCGACAAAAATACAGTTTCTAGCTAAAATTTGATGGTTTCGTTGCACTTTCCGAGCCCGTAGGGTATCTGAGTGGCTTAAAAGTACAAGAAAACACTTCAAAAGTGACGTTTCTGAAGAATTTTAACAGTTTTCTTGTATCTACGAACGCCAGAATGCATAAAATTGACCTAAACGTCTCCTTTTCCTATTCTGAGTCGATTCTGCATGCTTTAAGTGTGTTTGGTGGCTCAGAACCATCAAAAAACGTTGAAATATAGTTCAAATTCAATAAAAATCGACAAAAATACAGTTTCTAGCTAAAATTTGATGGTTTCGTTGCACTTTCCGAGCCCGTCGGGTATCTGAGTGGCTTAAAAGCACAAGAAAACACTTCAAAAGTGACGTTTCTGAAGAATTTTAACAGTTTTCTTGTATCTACGAACGCCAGAATGCAAAAAATTGACCTAAACGTCTCCTTTTCCTATTCTGAGTCGATTCTGCATGCTTTAAGTGTGTTTGGTGGCTCAGAACCATCAAAAAACGTTGAAATATAGTTCAAATTCAATAAAAATCGACAAAAATACAGTTTCTAGCTAAAATTTGATGGTTTCGTTGCACTTTCCGAGCCCGTAGGGTATCTGAGTGGCTTAAAAGTACAAGAAAACACTTCAAAAGTGACGTTTCTGAAGAATTTTAACAGTTTTCTTGTATCTACGAACGCCAGAATGCATAAAATTGACCTATACGTCTCCTTTTCCTATTCTGAGTCGATTCTGCATGCTTTAAGTGTGTTTGGTGGCTCAGAACCATCAAAAAACGTTGAAATATAGTTCAAATTCAATAAAAATCGACAAAAATACAGTTTCTAGCTAAAATTTGATGGTTTCGTTGCACTTTCCGAGCCCGTAGGGTATCTGAGTGGCTTAAAAGTACAAGAAAACACTTCAAAAGTGACGTTTCTGAAGAATTTTAACAGTTTTCTTGTATCTACGAACGCCAGAATGCATAAAATTGATCTAAACGTCTCCTTTTCCTATTCTGAGTCGATTCTGCATGCTTTAAGTGTGTTTGGTGGCTCAGAACCATCAAAAAACGTTGAAATATAGTTCAAATTCAATAAAAATCGACAAAAATACAGTTTCTAGCTAAAATTCGATGGTTTCGTTGCACTTTCCGAGCCCGTAGGGTATCTGAGTGGCTTAAAAGTACAAGAAAACACTTCAAAAGTGACGTTTCTGAAGAATTTTAACAGTTTTCTTGTATCTACGAACGCCAGAATGCATAAAATTGACCTAAACGTCTCCTTTTCCTATTCTGAGTCGATTCTGCATGCTTTAAGTGTGTTTGGTGGCTCAGAACCATCAAAAAACGTTGAAATGTAGTTCAAATTCAATAAAAATCGACAAAAATACAGTTTCTAGCTAAAATTTGATGGTTTCGTTGCACCTTCCGAGCCCGTAGGGTATCTGAGTGGCTTAAAAGTACAAGAAAACACTTCAAAAGTGACGTTTCTGAAGAATTTTAACAGTTTTCTTGTATCTACGAACGCCAGAATGCATAAAATTGACCTAAACGTCTCCTTTTCCTATTCTGAGTCGATTCTGCATGCTTTAAGTGTGTTTGGTGGCTCAGAACCATCAAAAAACGTTGAAATATAGTTCAAATTCAATAAAAATCGTCAAAAATACAGTTTCTAGCTAAAATTTGATGGTTTCGTTGCACTTTCCGAGCCCGTTGGGTATCTGAGTGGCTTAAAAGTACAAGAAAACACTTCAAAAGTGACGTTTCTGAAGAATTTTAACAGTTTTCTTGTATCTACGAACGCCAGAATGCATAAAATTGACCTAAACGTCTCCTTTTCCTATTCTGAGTCGATTCTGCATGCTTTAAGTGTGTTTGGTGGCTCAGAACCATCAAAAAACGTTGAAATGTAGTTCAAATTCAATAAAAATCGACAAAAATACAGTTTCTAGCTAAAATTTGATGGTTTCGTTGCACTTTCCGAGCCCGTTGGGTATCTGAGTGGCTTAAAAGTACAAGAAAACACTTCAAAAGTGACGTTTCTGAAGAATTTTAACAGTTTTCTTGTATCTACGAACGCCAGAATGCATAAAATTGACCGAAACGTCTCCTTTTCCTATTCTGAGTCGATTCTGCATGCTTTAAGTGTGTTTGGTGGCTCAGAACCATCAAAAAACGTTGAAATATAGTTCAAATTCAATAAAAATCGACAAAAATACAGTTTCTAGCTAAAATTTGATGGTTTCGTTGCACCTTCCGAGCCCGTAGGGTATCTGAGTGGCTTAAAAGTACAAGAAAACACTTCAAAAGTGACGTTTCTGAAGAATTTTAACAGTTTTCTTGTATCTACGAACGCCAGAATGCATAAAATTGACCTAAACGTCTCCTTTTCCTATTCTGAGTCGATTCTGCATGCTTTAAGTGTGTTTGGTGGCTCAGAACCATCAAAAAACGTTGAAATGTTGTTCAAATTCAATAAAAATCGACAAAAATACAGTTTCTAGCTAAAATTTGATGGTTTCGTTGCACTTTACGAGCCCGTAGGGTATCTGAGTGGCTTAAAAGTACAAGAAAACACTTCAAAAGTGACGTTTCTGAAGAATTTTAACAGTTTTCTTGTATCTACGAACGCCAGAATGCATAAAATTGACCTAAACGTCTCCTTTTCCTATTCTGAGTCGATTCTGCATGCTTTAAGTGTGTTTGGTGGCTCAGAACCATCAAAAAACGTTGAAATATAGTTCAAATTCAATAAAAATCGACAAAAATACAGTTTCTAGCTAAAATTTGATGGTTTCGTTGCACCTTCCGAGCCCGTAGGGTATCTGAGTGGCTTAAAAGTACAAGAAAACACTTCAAAAGTGACGTTTCTGAAGAATTTTAACAGTTTTCTTGTATCTACGAACGCCAGAATGCATAAAATTGACCTAAACGTCTCCTTTTCCTATTCTGAGTCGATTCTGCATGCTTTAAGTGTGTTTGGTGGCTCAGAACCATCAAAAAACGTTGAAATGTTGTTCAAATTCAATAAAAATCGACAAAAATACAGTTTCTAGCTAAAATTTGATGGTTTCGTTGCACTTTCCGAGCCCGTAGGGTATCTGAGTGGCTTAAAAGTACAAGAAAACACTTCAAAAGTGACGTTTCTGAAGAATTTTAACAGTTTTCTTGTATCTACGAACGCCAGAATGCATAAAATTGATCTAAACGTCTCCTTTTCCTATTCTGAGTCGATTCTGCATGCTTTAAGTGTGTTTGGTGGCTCAGAACCATCAAAAAACGTTGAAATATAGTTCAAATTCAATAAAAATCGACAAAAATACAGTTTCTAGCTAAAATTTGATGGTTTCGTTGCACTTTCCGAGCCCGTAGGGTATCTGAGTGGCTTAAAAGTACAAGAAAACACTTCAAAAGTGACGTTTCTGAAGAATTTTAACAGTTTTCTTGTATCTACGAACGCCAGAATGCATAAAATTGACCTAAACGTCTCCTTTTCCTATTCTGAGTCGATTCTGCATGCTTTAAGTGTGTTTGGTGGCTCAGAACCATCAAAAAACGTTGAAATATAGTTCAAATTCAATAAAAAATCGACAAAAATACAGTTTCTAGCTAAAATTTTATGGTTTCGTTGCACTTTCCGAACCCGTAGGGTATCTGAGTGGCTTAAAAGTACAAGAAAACACTTCAAAAGTGACGTTTCTGAAGAATTTTAACAGTTTTCTTGTATCTACGAACGCCAGAATGCATAAAATTGACCTAAACGTCTCCTTTTCCTATTCTGAGTCGATTCTGCATGCTTTAAGTGTGTTTGGTGGCTCAGAACCATCAAAAAACTTTGAAATATAGTTCAAATTCAATAAAAATCGACAAAAATACAGTTTCTAGCTAAAATTTGATGGTTTCGTTGCACTTTCCGAGCCCGTAGGGTATCTGAGTGGCTTAAAAGTACAAGAAAACACTTCAAAAGTGACGTTTCTGAAGAATTTTTAACAGTTTTCTTGTATCTACGAACGCCAGAATGCATAAAATTGACCTAAACGTCTCCTTTTCCTATTCTGAGTCGATTCTGCATGCTTTAAGTGTGTTTGGTGGCTCAGAACCATCAAAAAACGTTGAAATATAGTTCAAATTCAATAAAAATCGACAAAAATACAGTTTCTAGCTAAAATTTGATGGTTTCGTTGCACTTTCCGAGCCCGTCGGGTATCTGAGTGGCTTAAAAGCACAAGAAAACACTTCAAAAGTGACGTTTCTGAAGAATTTTAACAGTTTTCTTGTATCTACGAACGCCAGAATGCAAAAAATTGACCTAAACGTCTCCTTTTCCTATTCTGAGTCGATTCTGCATGCTTTAAGTGTGTTTTGGTGGCTCAGAACCATCAAAAAACGTTGAAATATAGTTCAAATTCAATAAAAATCGACAAAAATACAGTTTCTAGCTAAAATTTGATGGTTTCGTTGCACTTTCCGAGCCCGTAGGGTATCTGAGTGGCTTAAAAGTACAAGAAAACACTTCAAAAGTGACGTTTCTGAAGAATTTTAACAGTTTTCTTGTATCTACGAACGCCAGAATGCATAAAATTGACCTATACGTCTCCTTTTCCTATTCTGAGTCGATTCTGCATGCTTTAAGTGTGTTTGGTGGCTCAGAACCATCAAAAAACGTTGAAATATAGTTCAAATTCAATAAAAATCGACAAAAATACAGTTTCTAGCTAAAATTTGATGGTTTCGTTGCACTTTCCGAGCCCGTAGGGTATCTGAGTGGCTTAAAAGTACAAGAAAACACTTCAAAAGTGACGTTTCTGAAGAATTTTAACAGTTTTCTTGTATCTACGAACGCCAGAATGCATAAAATTGACCTAAACGTCTCCTTTTCCTATTCTGAGTCGATTCTGCATGCTTTAAGTGTGTTTGGTGGCTCAGAACCATCAAAAAACGTTGAAATATAGTTCAAATTCAATAAAAATCGACAAAAATACAGTTTCTAGCTAAAATTTGATGGTTTCGTTGCACTTTCCGAGCCCGTAGGGTATCTGAGTGGCTTAAAAGTACAAGAAAACACTTCAAAAGTGACGTTTCTGAAGAATTTTAACAGTTTTCTTGTATCTACGAACGCCAGAATGCATAAAATTGACCTAAACGTCTCCTTTTCCCATTCTGAGTCGATTCTGCATGCTTTAAGTGTGTTTGGTGGCTCAGAACCATCAAAAAACGTTGAAATATAGTTCAAATTCAATAAAAATCGACAAAAATACAGTTTCTAGCTAAAATTTGATGGTTTCGTTGCACTTTCCGAGCCCGTAGGGTATCTGAGTGGCTTAAAAGTACAAGAAAACACTTCAAAAGTGACGTTTCTGAAGAATTTTAACAGTTTTCTTGTATCTACGAACGCCAGAATGCATAAAATTGACCTAAACGTCTCCTTTTCCTATTCTGAGTCGATTCTGCATGCTTTAAGTGTGTTTGGTGGCTCAGAACCATCAAAAAACGTTGAAATATAGTTCAAATTCAATAAAAATCGACAAAAATACAGTTTCTAGCTAAAATTTGATGGTTTTGTTGCACTTTCCGAACCCGTAGGGTATCTGAGTGGCTTAAAAGTACAAGAAAACACTTCAAAAGTGACGTTTCTGAAGAATTTTAACAGTTTTCTTGTATCTACGAACGCCAGAATGCATAAAATTGACCTAAACGTCTCCTTTTCCTATTCTGAGTCGATTCTGCATGCTTTAAGTGTGTTTGGTGGCTCAGAACCATCAAAAAACGTTGAAATATAGTTCAAATTCAATAAAAATCGACAAAAATACAGTTTCTAGCTAAAATTTGATGGTTTCGTTGCACTTTCCGAGCCCGTAGGGTATCTGAGTGGCTTAAAAGTACAAGAAAACACTTCAAAAGTGACGTTTCTGAAGAATTTTAACAGTTTTCTTGTATCTACGAACGCTAGAATGCATAAAATTGACCTAAACGTCTCCTTTTCCTATTCTGAGTCGATTCTGCATGCTTTAAGTGTGTTTGGTGGCTCAGAACCATCAAAAAACGTTGAAATATAGTTCAAATTCAATAAAAATCGACAAAAATACAGTTTCTAGCTAAAATTTGATGGTTTCGTTGCACTTTCCGAGCCCGTAGGGTATCTGAGTGGCTTAAAAGTACAAGAAAACACTTCAAAAGTGACGTTTCTGAAGAATTTTAACAGTTTTCTTGTATCTACGAACGCCAGAATGCATAAAATTGACCTAAACGTCTCCTTTTCCTATTCTGAGCCGATTCTGCATGCTTTAAGTGTGTTTGGTGGCTCAGAACCATCAAAAAACGTTGAAATATAGTTCAAATTCAATAAAAATCGACAAAAATACAGTTTCTAGCTAAAATTTGATGGTTTCGTTGCACTTTCTGAGCCCGTAGGGTATCTGAGTGGCTTAAAAGTACAAGAAAACACTTCAAAAGTGACGTTTCTGAAGAATTTTAACAGTTTTCTTGTATCTACGAACGCCAGAATGCATAAAATTGACCTAAACGTCTCCTTTTCCTATTCTGAGTCGATTCTGCATGCTTTAAGTGTGTTTGGTGGCTCAGAACCATCAAAAAACGTTGAAATATAGTTCAAATTCAATAAAAATCGACAAAAATACAGTTTCTAGCTAAAATTTGATGGTTTCGTTGCACTTTCCGAACCCGTAAGGTATCTGAGTGGCTTAAAAGTACAAGAAAACACTTCAAAAGTGACGTTTCTGAAGAATTTTAACAGTTTTCTTGTATCTACGAACGCCAGAATGCATAAAATTGACCTAAACGTCTCCTTTTCCTATTCTGAGTCGATTCTGCATGCTTTAAGTGTGTTTGGTGGCTCAGAACCATCAAAAAACGTTGAAATATAGTTCAAATTCAATAAAAATCGACAAAAATACAGTTTCTAGCTAAAATTTGATGGTTTCGTTACACTTTCCGAGCCCGTAGGGTATCTGAGTGGCTTAAAAGTACAAGAAAACACCTTCAAAAGTGACGTTTCTGAAGAATTTTAACAGTTTTCTTGTATCTACGAACGCCAGAATGCATAAAATTGACCTAAACGTCTCCTTTTCCTATTCTGAGTCGATTCTGCATGCTTTAAGTGTGTTTGGTGGCTCAGAACCATCAAAAAACGTTGAAATATAGTTCAAATTCAATAAAAATCGACAAAAATATAGTTTCTAGCTAAAAGTTGATGGTTTCGTTGCACTTTCCGAGCCCGTAGGGTATCTGAGTGGCTTAAAAGTACAAGAAAACACTTCAAAAGTGACATTTCTGAAGAATTTTAACAGTTTTCTTGTATCTACGAACGCCAGAATGCATAAAATTGACCTAAACGTCTCCTTTTCCTATTCTGAGTCGATTCTGCATGCTTTAAGTGTGTTTGGTGGCTCAGAACCATCAAAAAACGTTGAAATATAGTTCAAATTCAATAAAAATCGACAAAAATACAGTTTCTAGCTAAAATTTGATGGTTTCGTTGCACTTTCCGAGCCCGTAGGGTATCTGAGTGGCTTAAAAGTACAAGAAAACACTTCAAAAGTGACGTTTCTGAAGAATTTTAACAGTTTTCTTGTATCTACGAACGCCAGAATGCATAAAATTGACCTAAACGTCTCCTTTTCCTATTCTGAGTCGATTCTGCATGCTTTAAGTGTGTTTGGTGGCTCAGAACCATCAAAAAACGTTGAAATATAGTTCAAATTCAATAAAAATCGACAAAAATACAGTTTCTAGCTAAAATTTGATGGTTTCGTTGCACTTTCCGAGCCCGTAGGGTATCTGAGTGGCTTAAAAGTACAAGAAAACACTTCAAAAGTGACGTTTCTGAAGAATTTTAACAGTTTTCTTGTATCTACGAACGCCAGAATGCATAAAATTGACCTAAACGTCTCCTTTTTCTATTCTGAGTCGATTCTGCATGCTTTAAGTGTGTTTGGTGGCTCAGAACCATCAAAAAACGTTGAAATATAGTTCAAATTCAATAAAAATCGACAAAAATACAGTTTCTAGCTAAAATTTGATGGTTTAGTTGCACTTTCCGAGCCCGTAGGGTATCTGAGTGGCTTAAAAGTACAAGAAAACACTTCAAAAGTGACGTTTCTGAAGAATTTTAACAGTTTTCTTGTATCTACGAACGCCAGAATGCATAAAATTGACCTAAACGTCTCCTTTTCCTATTCTGAGTCGATTCTGCATGCTTTAAGTGTGTTTGGTGGCTCAGAACCATCAAAAAACGTTGAAATATAGTTCAAATTCAATAAAAATCGACAAAAATACAGTTTCTAGCTAAAATTTGATGGTTTCGTTGCACTTTCCGAGCCCGTAGGGTATCTGAGTGGCTTAAAAGTACAAGAAAACACTTCAAAAGTGACGTTTCTGAAGAATTTTAACAGTTTTCTTGTATCTACGAACGCCAGAATGCATAAAATTGACCTAAACGTCTCCTTTTCCTATTCTGAGTCGATTCTGCATGCTTTAAGTGTGTTTGGTGGCTCAGAACCATCAAAAAACGTTGAAATATAGTTCAAATTCAATAAAAATCGACAAAAATACAGTTTCTAGCTAAAATTTGATGGTTTCGTTGCACTTTCCGAGCCCGTAGGGTATCTGAGTGGCTTAAAAGTACAAGAAAACACTTCAAAAGTGACGTTTCTGAAGAATTTTAACAGTTTTCTTGTATCTACGAACGCCAGAATGCATAAAATTGACCTAAACGTCTCCTTTTCCTATTCTGAGTCGATTCTGCATGCTTTAAGTGTGTTTGGTGGCTCAGAACCATCAAAAAACGTTGAAATGTAGTTCAAATTCAATAAAAATCGACAAAAATACAGTTTCTAGCTAAAATTTGATGGTTTCGTTGCACTTTCCGAGCCCGTAGGGTATCTGAGTGGCTTAAAAGTACAAGAAAACACTTCAAAAGTGACGTTTCTGAAGAATTTTAACAGTTTTCTTGTATCTACGAACGCCAGAATGCATAAAATTGACCTAAACGTCTCCTTTTCCTATTCTGAGTCGATTCTGCATGCTTTAAGTGTGTTTGGTGGCTCAGAACCATCAAAAAACGTTGAAATATAGTTCAAATTCAATAAAAATCGACAAAAATACAGTTTCTAGCTAAAATTTGATGGTTTCGTTGCACTTTCCGAGCCCGTAGGGTATCTGAGTGGCTTAAAAGTACAAGAAAACACTTCAAAAGTGACGTTTCTGAAGAATTTTAACAGTTTTCTTGTATCTACGAACGCCAGAATGCACAAAATTGACCTAAACGTCTCCTTTTCCTATTCTGAGTCGATTCTGCATGCTTTAAGTGTGTTTGGTGGCTCAGAACCACCAAAAAACGTTGAAATGTAGTTCAAATTCAATAAAAATCGACAAAAATACAGTTTCTAGCTAAAATTTGATGGTTTCGTTGCACTTTCCGAGCCCGTAGGGTATCTGAGTGGCTTAAAAGTACAAGAAAACACTTCAAAAGTGACGTTTCTGAAGAATTTTAACAGTTTTCTTGTATCTACGAACGCCAGAATGCATAAAATTGACCTAAACGTCTCCTTTTCCTATTCTGAGTCGATTCTGCATGCTTTAAGTGTGTTTGGTGGCTCAGAACCATCAAAAAACGTTGAAATATAGTTCAAATTCAATAAAAATCGACAAAAATACAGTTTCTAGCTAAAATTTGATGGTTTCGTTGCACTTTCCGAGCCCGTAGGGTATCTGAGTGGCTTAAAAGTACAAGAAAACACTTCAAAAGTGACGTTTCTGAAGAATTTTAACAGTTTTCTTGTATCTACGAACGCCAGAATGCATAAAATTGACCTAAACGTCTCCTTTTCCTATTCTGAGTCGATTCTGCATGCTTTAAGTGTGTTTGGTGGCTCAGAACCATCAAAAAACGTTGAAATGTAGTTCAAATTCAATAAAAATCGACAAAAATACAGTTTCTAGCTAAAATTTGATGGTTTCGTTGCACTTTCCGAGCCCGTAGGGTATCTGAGTGGCTTAAAAGTACAAGAAAACACTTCAAAAGTGACGTTTCTGAAGAATTTTAACAGTTTTCTTGTATCTACGAACGCCAGAATGCATAAAATTGACCTAAACGTCTCCTTTTCCTATTCTGAGTCGATTCTGCATGCTTTAAGTGTGTTTGGTGGCTCAGAACCATCAAAAAACGTTGAAATATAGTTCAGATTCAATAAAAATCGACAAAAATACAGTTTCTAGCTAAAATTTGATGGTTTCGTTGCACTTTCCGAGCCCGTAGGGTATCTGAGTGGCTTAAAAGTACAAGAAAACACTTCAAAAGTGACGTTTCTGAAGAATTTTAACAGTTTTCTTGTATCTACGAACGCCAGAATGCATAAAATTGACCTAAACGTCTCCTTTTCCTATTCTGAGTCGATTCTGCATGCTTTAAGTGTGTTTGGTGGCTCAGAACCATCAAAAAACTTTGAAATATAGTTCAAATTCAATAAAAATCGACAAAAATACAGTTTCTAGCTAAAATTTGATGGTTTCGTTGCACTTTCCGAGCCCGTAGGGTATCTGAGTGGCTTAAAAGTACAAGAAAACACTTCAAAAGTGACGTTTCTGAAGAATTTTAACAGTTTTCTTGTATCTACGAACGCCAGAATGCATAAAATTGACCTAAACGTCTCCTTTTCCTATTCTGAGTCGATTCTGCATGCTTTAAGTGTGTTTGGTGGCTCAGAACCATCAAAAAACGTTGAAATGTAGTTCAAATTCAATAAAAATCGACAAAAATACAGTTTCTAGCTAAAATTTGATGGTTTCGTTGCACTTTCCGAGCCCGTAGGGTATCTGAGTAACTTAAAAGTACAAGAAAACACTTCAAAAGTGACGTTTCTGAAGAATTTTAACAGTTTTCTTGTATCTACGAACGCCAGAATGCATAAAATTGACCTAAACGTCTCCTTTTCCTATTCTGAGTCGATTCTGCATGCTTTAAGTGTGTTTGGTGGCTCAGAACCATCAAAAAACGTTGAAATGTAGTTCAAATTCAATAAAAATCGACAAAAATACAGTTTCTAGCTAAAATTTGATGGTTTCGTTGCACTTTCCGAGCCCGTAGGGTATCTGAGTGGCTTAAAAGTACAAGAAAACACTTCAAAAGTGACGTTTCTGAAGAATTTTAACAGTTTTCTTGTATCTACGAACGCCAGAATGCATAAAATTGACCTAAACGTCTCCTTTTCCTATTCTGAGTCGATTCTGCATGCTTTAAGTGTGTTTGGTGGCTCAGAACCATCAAAAAACGTTGAAATATAGTTCAAATTCAATAAAAATCGACAAAAATACAGTTTCTAGCTAAAATTTGATGGTTTCGTTGCACTTTCCGAGCCCGTAGGGTATCTGAGTGGCTTAAAAGTACAAGAAAACACTTCAAAAGTGACGTTTCTGAAGAATTTTAACAGTTTTCTTGTATCTACGAACGCCAGAATGCATAAAATTGACCTAAACGTCTCCTTTTCCTATTCTGAGTCGATTCTGCATGCTTTAAGTGTGTTTGGTGGCTCAGAACCATCAAAAAACGTTGAAATATAGTTCAAATTCAATAAAAATCGACAAAAATACAGTTTCTAGCTAAAATTTGATGGTTTCGTTGCACTTTCCGAGCCCGTAGGGTATCTGAGTGGCTTAAAAGTACAAGAAAACACTTCAAAAGTGACGTTTCTGAAGAATTTTAACAGTTTTCTTGTATCTACGAACGCCAGAATGCATAAAATTGACCTAAACGTCTCCTTTTCCTATTCTGAGTCGATTCTGCATGCTTTAAGTGTGTTTGGTGGCTCAGAACCATCAAAAAACGTTGAAATGTAGTTCAAATTCAATAAAAATCGACAAAAATACAGTTTCTAGCTAAAATTTGATGGTTTCGTTGCACTTTCCGAGCCCGTAGGGTATCTGAGTGGCTTAAAAGTACAAGAAAACACTTCAAAAGTGACGTTTCTGAAGAATTTTAACAGTTTTCTTGTATCTACGAACGCCAGAATGCATAAAATTGACCTAAACGTCTCCTTTTCCTATTCTGAGTCGATTCTGCATGCTTTAAGTGTGTTTGGTGGCTCAGAACCATCAAAAAACGTTGAAATATAGTTCAAATTCAATAAAAATCGACAAAAATACAGTTTCTAGCTAAAATTTGATGGTTTCGTTGCACTTTCCGAGCCCGTTGGGTATCTGAGTGGCTTAAAAGTACAAGAAAACACTTCAAAAGTGACGTTTCTGTAGAATTTTAACAGTTTTCTTGTATCTACGAACACCAGAATGCATAAAATTGACCTAAACGTCTCCTTTTCCTATTCTGAGTCGATTCTGCATGCTTTAAGTGTGTTTGGTGGCTCAGAACCATCAAAAAACGTTGAAATGTAGTTCAAATTCAATAAAAATCGACAAAAATACAGTTTCTAGCTAAAATTTGATGGTTTCGTTGCACTTTCCGAGCCCATAGGGTATCTGAGTGGCTTAAAAGTACAAGAAAACACTTCAAAAGTGACGTTTCTGAAGAATTTTAACAGTTTTCTTGTATCTACGAACGCCAGAATGCATAAAATTGACCTAAACGTCTCCTTTTCCTATTCTGAGTCGATTCTGCATGCTATAAGTGTGTTTGGTGGCTCAGAACCATCAAAAAACGTTGAAATATAGTTCAAATTCAATAAAACTCGACAAAAATACAGTTTCTAGCTAAAATTTGATGGTTTCGTTGCACTTTCCGAGCCCGTAGGGTATCTGAGTGGCTTAAAAGTACAAGAAAACACTTCAAAAGTGACGTTTCTGAAGAATTTTAACAGTTTTCTTGTATCTACGAACGCCAGAATGCATAAAATTGACCTAAACGTCTCCTTTTCCTATTCTGAGTCGATTCTGCATGCTTTAAGTGTGTTTGGTGGCTCAGAACCATCAAAAAACGTTGAAATATAGTTCAAATTCAATAAAAATCGACAAAAATACAGTTTCTAGCTAAAATTTGATGGTTTCGTTGCACTTTCCGAGCCCGTAGGTTATCTGAGTGGCTTAAAAGTACAAGAAAACACTTCAAAAGTGACGTTTCTGAAGAATTTTAACAGTTTTCTTGTCACTGTCAAAGTACAAGAAAACACTTCAAAAGTGTCAATTTTATGCATTCTGGCGTTCGTAGATACAAGAAAGCTGTTAAAATTCTTCAGAAACGTCACTTTTGAAGTGTTTTCTTGTACTTTTAAGCCACTCAGATACCCTACGGGCTCGGAAAGTGCAACGAAACCATCAAATTTTAGCTATAAACTGTATTTTTGTCGATTTTTATTGAATTTGAACTATATTTCAATGTTTTTTGATGGTTCTGAGCCACCAAACACACTTAAAGCATGCAGAATCGACTCAGAATAGGAAAAGGAGACGTTTAGGTCAATTTTATGCATTCTGGCGTTCGTAGATACAAGAAAACTGTTAAAATTCTTCAGAAACGTCACTTTTGAAGTGTTTTCTTGTACTTTTAAGCCACTCAGATACCCTACGGGCTCGGAAAGTGCAACGAAACCATCAAATTTTAGCTAGAAACTGTATTTTTGTCGATTTTTATTGAATTTGAACTATATTTCAACGTTTTTTGATGGTTCTGAGCCACCAAACACACTTAAAGCATGCAGAATCGACTCAGAATAGGAAAAGGAGACGTTTAGCTCAATTTTATGCATTCTGGCGTTCGTAGATACAAGAAAACTGTTAAAATTCTTCAGAAACGTCACTTTTGAAGTGTTTTCTTGTACTTTTAAGCCACTCAGATACCCTACGGGCTCGGAAAGTGCAACGAAACCATCAAATTTTAGCTAGAAACTGTATTTTTGTCGATTTATATTGAATTTGAACTATATTTCAACGTTTTTTGATGGTTCTGAGCCACCAAACACACTTAAAGCATGCAGAATCGACTCAGAATAGGAAAAGGAGACGTTTAGGTCAATTTTATGCATTCTGGAGTTCGTAGATACAGGAAAACTGTTAAAATTCTTCAGAAACGTCACTTTTGAAGTGTTTTCTTGTACTTTTAAGCCACTCAGATACCCTACGGGCTCGGAAAGTGCAACGAAACCATCAAATTTTAGCTAGAAACTGTATTTTTGTCGATTTTTATTGAATTTGAACTATATTTCAACGTTTTTTGATGGTTCTGAGCCACCAAACACACTTAAAGCATGCAGAATCGACTCAGAATAGGAAAAGGAGACGTTTAGGTCAATTTTATGCATTCTGGCGTTCGTAGATACAAGAAAACTGTTAAAATTCTTCAGAAACGTCACTTTTGAAGTGTTTTCTTGTACTTTTAAGCCACTCAGATACCCTACGGGCTCGGAAAGTGCAACGAAACCATCAAATTTTAGCTAGAAACTGTATTTTTGTCGATTTTTATTGAATTTGAACTATATTTCAAAGTTTTTTGATGGTTCTGAGCCACCAAACACACTTAAAGCATGCAGAATCGACTCAGAATAGGAAAAGGAGACGTTTAGGTCAATTTTATGCATTCTGGCGTTCGTAGATACAAGAAAACTGTTAAAATTCTTCAGAAACGTCACTTTTGAAGTGTTTTCTTGTACTTTTAAGCCACTCAGATACCCTACGGGCTCGGAAAGTGCAACGAAACCATCAAATTTTAGCTAGAAACTGTATTTTTGTCGATTTTTATTGAATTTGAACTATATTTCAACGTTTTTTGATGGTTCTGAGCCACCAAACACACTTAAAGCATGCAGAATCGACTCAGAATAGGAAAAGGAGACGTTTAGGTCAATTTTATGCATTCTGGCGTTCGTAGATACAAGAAAACTGTTAAAATTCTTCAGAAACGTCACTTTTGAAGTGTTTTCTTGTACTTTTAAGCCACTCAGATACCCTACGGGCTCGGAAAGTGCAACGAAACCATCAAATTTTAGCTAGAAACTGTATTTTTGTCGATTTTTATTGAATTTGAACTATATTTCAACGTTTTTTGATGGTTCTGAGCCACCAAACACACTTAAAGCATGCAGAATCGACTCAGAATAGGAAAAGGAGACGTTTAGGTCAATTTTATGCATTCTGGCGTTCGTAGATACAAGAAAACTGTTAAAATTCTTCAGAAACGTCACTTTTGAAGTGTTTTCTTGTACTTTTAAGCCACTCAGATACCCTACGGGCTCGGAAAGTGCAACGAAACCATCAAATTTTAGCTAGAAACTGTATTTTTGTCGATTTTTATTGAATTTGAACTATATTTCAACGTTTTTTGATGGTTCTGAGCCACCAAACACACTTAAAGCATGCAGAATCGACTCAGAATAGGAAAAGGAGACGTTTAGGTCAATTTTATGCATTCTGGCGTTCGTAGATACAAGAAAACTGTTAAAATTCTTCAGAAACGTCACTTTTGAAGTGTTTTCTTGTACTTTTAAGCCACTCAGATACCCTACGGGCTCGGAAAGTGCAACGAAACCATCAAATTTTAGCTAGAAACTGTATTTTTGTCGATTTTTATTGAATTTGAACTATATTTCAACGTTTTTTGATGGTTCTGAGCCACCAAACACACTTAAAGCATGCAGAATCGACTCAGAATAGGAAAAGGAGACGTTTAGGTCAATTTTATGCATTCTGGCGTTCGTAGATACAAGAAAACTGTTAAAATTCTTCAGAAACGTCACTTTTGAAGTGTTTTCTTGTACTTTTAAGCCACTCAGATACCCTACGGGCTCGGAAAGTGCAACGAAACCATCAAATTTTAGCTAGAAACTGTATTTTTGTCGATTTTTATTGAATTTGAACTATATTTCAACGTTTTTTGATGGTTCTGAGCCACCAAACACACTTAAAGCATGCAGAATCGACTCAGAATAGGAAAAGGAGACGTTTAGGTCAATTTTATGCATTCTGGCGTTCGTAGATACAAGAAAACTGTTAAAATTCTTCAGAAACGTCACTTTTGAAGTGTTTTCTTGTACTTTTAAGCCACTCAGATACCCTACGGGCTCGGAAAGTGCAACGAAACCATCAAATTTTAGCTAGAAACTGTATTTTTGTCGATTTTTATTGAATTTGAACTATATTTCAACGTTTTTTGATGGTTCTGAGCCACCAAACACACTTAAAGCATGCAGAATCGACTCAGAATAGGAAAAGGAGACGTTTAGGTCAATTTTATGCATTCTGGCGTTCGTAGATACAAGAAAACTGTTAAAATTCTTCAGAAACGTCACTTTTGAAGTGTTTTCTTGTACTTTTAAGCCACTCAGATACCCTACGGGCTCGGAAAGTGCAACGAAACCATCAAATTTTAGCTAGAAACTGTATTTTTGTCGATTTTTATTGAATTTGAACTATATTTCAACGTTTTTTGATGGTTCTGAGCCACCAAACACACTTAAAGCATGCAGAATCGACTCAGAATAGGAAAAGGAGACGTTTAGGTCAATTTTATGCATTCTGGCGTTCGTAGATACAAGAAAACTGTTAAAATTCTTCAGAAACGTCACTTTTGAAGTGTTTTCTTGTACTTTTAAGCCACTCAGATACCCTACGGGCTCGGAAAGTGCAACGAAACCATCAAATTTTAGCTAGAAACTGTATTTTTGTCGATTTTTATTGAATTTGAACTATATTTCAACGTTTTTTGATGGTTCTGAGCCACCAAACACACTTAAAGCATGCAGAATCGACTCAGAATAGGAAAAGGAGACGTTTAGGTCAATTTTATGCATTCTGGCGTTCGTAGATACAAGAAAACTGTTAAAATTCTTCAGAAACGTCACTTTTGAAGTGTTTTCTTGTACTTTTAAGCCACTCAGATACCCTACGGGCTCGGAAAGTGCAACGAAACCATCAAATTTTAGCTAGAAACTGTATTTTTGTCGATTTTTATTGAATTTGAACTATATTTCAACGTTTTTTGATGGTTCTGAGCCACCAAACACACTTAAAGCATGCAGAATCGACTCAGAATAGGAAAAGGAGACGTTTAGGTCAATTTTATGCATTCTGGCGTTCGTAGATACAAGAAAACTGTTAAAATTCTTCAGAAACGTCACTTTTGAAGTGTTTTCTTGTACTTTTAAGCCACTCAGATACCCTACGGGCTCGGAAAGTGCAACGAAACCATCAAATTTTAGCTAGAAACTGTATTTTTGTCGATTTTTATTGAATTTGAACTATATTTCAACGTTTTTTGATGGTTCTGAGCCACCAAACACACTTAAAGCATGCAGAATCGACTCAGAATAGGAAAAGGAGACGTTTAGGTCAATTTTATGCATTCTGGCGTTCGTAGATACAAGAAAACTGTTAAAATTCTTCAGAAACGTCACTTTTGAAGTGTTTTCTTGTACTTTTAAGCCACTCAGATACCCTACGGGCTCGGAAAGTGCAACGAAACCATCAAATTTTAGCTAGAAACTGTATTTTTGTCGATTTTTATTGAATTTGAACTATATTTCAACGTTTTTTGATGGTTCTGAGCCACCAAACACACTTAAAGCATGCAGAATCGACTCAGAATAGGAAAAGGAGACGTTTAGGTCAATTTTATGCATTCTGGCGTTCGTAGATACAAGAAAACTGTTAAAATTCTTCAGAAACGTCACTTTTGAAGTGTTTTCTTGTACTTTTAAGCCACTCAGATACCCTACGGGCTCGGAAAGTGCAACGAAACCATCAAATTTTAGCTAGAAACTGTATTTTTGTCGATTTTTATTGAATTTGAACTATATTTCAACGTTTTTTGATGGTTCTGAGCCACCAAACACACTTAAAGCATGCAGAATCGACTCAGAATAGGAAAAGGAGACGTTTAGGTCAATTTTATGCATTCTGGCGTTCGTAGATACAAGAAAACTGTTAAAATTCTTCAGAAACGTCACTTTTGAAGTGTTTTCTTGTACTTTTAAGCCACTCAGATACCCTACGGGCTCGGAAAGTGCAACGAAACCATCAAATTTTAGCTAGAAACTGTATTTTTGTCGATTTTTATTGAATTTGAACTATATTTCAACGTTTTTTGATGGTTCTGAGCCACCAAACACACTTAAAGCATGCAGAATCGACTCAGAATAGGAAAAGGAGACGTTTAGGTCAATTTTATGCATTCTGGCGTTCGTAGATACAAGAAAACTGTTAAAATTCTTCAGAAACGTCACTTTTGAAGTGTTTTCTTGTACTTTTAAGCCACTCAGATACCCTACGGGCTCGGAAAGTGCAACGAAACCATCAAATTTTAGCTAGAAACTGTATTTTTGTCGATTTTTATTGAATTTGAACTATATTTCAACGTTTTTTGATGGTTCTGAGCCACCAAACACACTTAAAGCATGCAGAATCGACTCAGAATAGGAAAAGGAGACGTTTAGGTCAATTTTATGCATTCTGGCGTTCGTAGATACAAGAAAACTGTTAAAATTCTTCAGAAACGTCACTTTTGAAGTGTTTTCTTGTACTTTTAAGCCACTCAGATACCCTACGGGCTCGGAAAGTGCAACGAAACCATCAAATTTTAGCTAGAAACTGTATTTTTGTCGATTTTTATTGAATTTGAACTATATTTCAACGTTTTTTGATGGTTCTGAGCCACCAAACACACTTAAAGCATGCAGAATCGACTCAGAATAGGAAAAGGAGACGTTTAGGTCAATTTTATGCATTCTGGCGTTCGTAGATACAAGAAAACTGTTAAAATTCTTCAGAAACGTCACTTTTGAAGTGTTTTCTTGTACTTTTAAGCCACTCAGATACCCTACGGGCTCGGAAAGTGCAACGAAACCATCAAATTTTAGCTAGAAACTGTATTTTTCTCGATTTTTATTGAATTTGAACTATATTTCAACGTTTTTTGATGGTTCTGAGCCACCAAACACACTTAAAGCATGCAGAATCGACTCAGAATAGGAAAAGGAGACGTTTAGGTCAATTTTATGCATTCTGGCGTTCGTAGATACAAGAAAACTGTTAAAATTCTTCAGAAACGTCACTTTTGAAGTGTTTTCTTGTACTTTTAAGCCACTCAGATACCCTACGGGCTCGGAAAGTGCAACGAAACCATCAAATTTTTTAGCTAGAAACTGTATTTTTGTCGATTTTTATTGAATTTGAACTATATTTCAACGTTTTTTGATGGTTCTGAGCCACCAAACACACTTAAAGCATGCAGAATCGACTCAGAATAGGAAAAGGAGACGTTTAGGTCAATTTTATGCATTCTGGCGTTCGTAGATACAAGAAAACTGTTAAAATTCTTCAGAAACGTCACTTTTGAAGTGTTTTCTTGTACTTTTAAGCCACTCAGATACCCTACGGGCTCGGAAAGTGCAACGAAACCATCAAATTTTAGCTAGAAACTGTATTTTTGTCGATTTTTATTGAATTTGAACTATATTTCAACGTTTTTTGATGGTTCTGAGCCACCAAACACACTTAAAGCATGCAGAATCGACTCAGAATAGGAAAAGGAGACGTTTAGGTCAATTTTATGCATTCTGGCGTTCGTAGATACAAGAAAACTGTTAAAATTCTTCAGAAACGTCACTTTTGAAGTGTTTTCTTGTACTTTTAAGCCACTCAGATACCCTACGGGCTCGGAAAGTGCAACGAAACCATCAAATTTTAGCTAGAAACTGTATTTTTGTCGATTTTTATTGAATTTGAACTATATTTCAACGTTTTTTGATGGTTCTGAGCCACCAAACACACTTAAAGCATGCAGAATCGACTCAGAATAGGAAAAGGAGACGTTTAGGTCAATTTTATGCATTCTGGCGTTCGTAGATACAAGAAAACTGTTAAAATTCTTCAGAAACGTCACTTTTGAAGTGTTTTCTTGTACTTTTAAGCCACTCAGATACCCTACGGGCTCGGAAAGTGCAACGAAACCATCAAATTTTAGCTAGAAACTGTATTTTTGTCGATTTTTATTGAATTTGAACTATATTTCAACGTTTTTTGATGGTTCTGAGCCACCAAACACACTTAAAGCATGCAGAATCGACTCAGAATAGGAAAAGGAGACGTTTAGGTCAATTTTATGCATTCTGGCGTTCGTAGATACAAGAAAACTGTTAAAATTCTTCAGAAACGTCACTTTTGAAGTGTTTTCTTGTACTTTTAAGCCACTCAGATACCCTACGGGCTCGGAAAGTGCAACGAAACCATCAAATTTTAGCTAGAAACTGTATTTTTGTCGATTTTTATTGAATTTGAACTATATTTCAACGTTTTTTGATGGTTCTGAGCCACCAAACACACTTAAAGCATGCAGAATCGACTCAGAATAGGAAAAGGAGACGTTTAGGTCAATTTTATGCATTCTGGCGTTCGTAGATACAAGAAAACTGTTAAAATTCTTCAGAAACGTCACTTTTGAAGTGTTTTCTTGTACTTTTAAGCCACTCAGATACCCTACGGGCTCGGAAAGTGCAACGAAACCATCAAATTTTAGCTAGAAACTGTATTTTTGTCGATTTTTATTGAATTTGAACTATATTTCAACGTTTTTTGATGGTTCTGAGCCACCAAACACACTTAAAGCATGCAGAATCGACTCAGAATAGGAAAAGGAGACGTTTAGGTCAATTTTATGCATTCTGGCGTTCGTAGATACAAGAAAACTGTTAAAATTCTTCAGAAACGTCACTTTTGAAGTGTTTTCTTGTACTTTTAAGCCACTCAGATACCCTACGGGCTCGGAAAGTGCAACGAAACCATCAAATTTTAGCTAGAAACTGTATTTTTGTCGATTTTTATTGAATTTGAACTATATTTCAACGTTTTTTGATGGTTCTGAGCCACCAAACACACTTAAAGCATGCAGAATCGACTCAGAATAGGAAAAGGAGACGTTTAGGTCAATTTTATGCATTCTGGCGTTCGTAGATACAAGAAAACTGTTAAAATTCTTCAGAAACGTCACTTTTGAAGTGTTTTCTTGTACTTTTAAGCCACTCAGATACCCTACGGGCTCGGAAAGTGCAACGAAACCATCAAATTTTAGCTAGAAACTGTATTTTTGTCGATTTTTATTGAATTTGAACTATATTTCAACGTTTTTTGATGGTTCTGAGCCACCAAACACACTTAAAGCATGCAGAATCGACTCAGAATAGGAAAAGGAGACGTTTAGGTCAATTTTATGCATTCTGGCGTTCGTAGATACAAGAAAACTGTTAAAATTCTTCAGAAACGTCACTTTTGAAGTGTTTTCTTGTACTTTTAAGCCACTCAGATACCCTACGGGCTCGGAAAGTGCAACGAAACCATCAAATTTTAGCTAGAAACTGTATTTTTGTCGATTTTTATTGAATTTGAACTATATTTCAACGTTTTTTGATGGTTCTGAGCCACCAAACACACTTAAAGCATGCAGAATCGACTCAGAATAGGAAAAGGAGACGTTTAGGTCAATTTTATGCATTCTGGCGTTCGTAGATACAAGAAAACTGTTAAAATTCTTCAGAAACGTCACTTTTGAAGTGTTTTCTTGTACTTTTAAGCCACTCAGATACCCTACGGGCTCGGAAAGTGCAACGAAACCATCAAATTTTAGCTAGAAACTGTATTTTTGTCGATTTTTATTGAATTTGAACTATATTTCAACGTTTTTTGATGGTTCTGAGCCACCAAACACACTTAAAGCATGCAGAATCGACTCAGAATAGGAAAAGGAGACGTTTAGGTCAATTTTATGCATTCTGGCGTTCGTAGATACAAGAAAACTGTTAAAATTCTTCAGAAACGTCACTTTTGAAGTGTTTTCTTGTACTTTTAAGCCACTCAGATACCCTACGGGCTCGGAAAGTGCAACGAAACCATCAAATTTTAGCTAGAAACTGTATTTTTGTCGATTTTTATTGAATTTGAACTATATTTCAACGTTTTTTGATGGTTCTGAGCCACCAAACACACTTAAAGCATGCAGAATCGACTCAGAATAGGAAAAGGAGACGTTTAGGTCAATTTTATGCATTCTGGCGTTCGTAGATACAAGAAAACTGTTAAAATTCTTCAGAAACGTCACTTTTGAAGTGTTTTCTTGTACTTTTAAGCCACTCAGATACCCTACGGGCTCGGAAAGTGCAACGAAACCATCAAATTTTAGCTAGAAACTGTATTTTTGTCGATTTTTATTGAATTTGAACTATATTTCAACGTTTTTTGATGGTTCTGAGCCACCAAACACACTTAAAGCATGCAGAATCGACTCAGAATAGGAAAAGGAGACGTTTAGGTCAATTTTATGCATTCTGGCGTTCGTAGATACAAGAAAACTGTTAAAATTCTTCAGAAACGTCACTTTTGAAGTGTTTTCTTGTACTTTTAAGCCACTCAGATACCCTACGGGCTCGGAAAGTGCAACGAAACCATCAAATTTTAGCTAGAAACTGTATTTTTGTCGATTTTTATTGAATTTGAACTATATTTCAACGTTTTTTGATGGTTCTGAGCCACCAAACACACTTAAAGCATGCAGAATCGACTCAGAATAGGAAAAGGAGACGTTTAGGTCAATTTTATGCATTCTGGCGTTCGTAGATACAAGAAAACTGTTAAAATTCTTCAGAAACGTCACTTTTGAAGTGTTTTCTTGTACTTTTAAGCCACTCAGATACCCTACGGGCTCGGAAAGTGCAACGAAACCATCAAATTTTAGCTAGAAACTGTATTTTTGTCGATTTTTATTGAATTTGAACTATATTTCAACGTTTTTTGATGGTTCTGAGCCACCAAACACACTTAAAGCATGCAGAATCGACTCAGAATAGGAAAAGGAGACGTTTAGGTCAATTTTATGCATTCTGGCGTTCGTAGATACAAGAAAACTGTTAAAATTCTTCAGAAACGTCACTTTTGAAGTGTTTTCTTGTACTTTTAAGCCACTCAGATACCCTACGGGCTCGGAAAGTGCAACGAAACCATCAAATTTTAGCTAGAAACTGTATTTTTGTCGATTTTTATTGAATTTGAACTACATTTCAACGTTTTTTGATGGTTCTGAGCCACCAAACACACTTAAAGCATGCAGAATCGACTCAGAATAGGAAAAGGAGACGTTTAGGTCAATTTTATGCATTCTGGCGTTCGTAGATACAAGAAAACTGTTAAAATTCTTCAGAAACGTCACTTTTGAAGTGTTTTCTTGTACTTTTAAGCCACTCAGATACCCTACGGGCTCGGAAAGTGCAACGAAACCATCAAATTTTAGCTAGAAACTGTAGTTTTGTCGATTTTTATTGAATTTGAACTATATTTCAACGTTTTTTGATGGTTCTGAGCCACCAAACACACTTAAAGCATGCAGAATCGACTCAGAATAGGAAAAGGAGACGTTTAGCTCAATTTTATGCATTCTGGCGTTCGTAGATACAAGAAAACTGTTAAAATTCTTCAGAAACGTCACTTTTGAAGTGTTTTCTTGTACTTTTAAGCCACTCAGATACCCTACGGGCTCGGAAAGTGCAACGAAACCATCAAATTTTAGCTAGAAACTGTATTTTTGTCGATTTTTATTGAATTTGAACTATATTTCAACGTTTTTTGATGGTTCTGAGCCACCAAACACACTTAAAGCATGCAGAATCGACTCAGAATAGGAAAAGGAGACGTTTAGGTCAATTTTATGCATTCTGGCGTTCGTAGATACAAGAAAACTGTTAAAATTCTTCAGAAACGTCACTTTTGAAGTGTTTTCTTGTACTTTTAAGCCACTCAGATACCCTACGGGCTCGGAAAGTGCAACGAAACCATCAAATTTTAGCTAGAAACTGTATTTTTGTCGATTTTTATTGAATTTGAACTATATTTCAACGTTTTTTGATGGTTCTGAGCCACCAAACACACTTAAAGCATGCAGAATCGACTCAGAATAGGAAAAGGAGACGTTTAGGTCAATTTTATGCATTCTGGCGTTCGTAGATACAAGAAAACTGTTAAAATTCTTCAGAAACGTCACTTTTGAAGTGTTTTCTTGTACTTTTAAGCCACTCAGATACCCTACGGGCTCGGAAAGTGCAACGAAACCATCAAATTTTAGCTAGAAACTGTATTTTTGTCGATTTTTATTGAATTTGAACTATATTTCAACGTTTTTTGATGGTTCTGAGCCACCAAACACACTTAAAGCATGCAGAATCGACTCAGAATAGGAAAAGGAGACGTTTAGGTCAATTTTATGCATTCTGGCGTTCGTAGATACAAGAAAACTGTTAAAATTCTTCAGAAACGTCACTTTTGAAGTGTTTTCTTGTACTTTTAAGCCACTCAGATACCCTACGGGCTCGGAAAGTGCAACGAAACCATCAAATTTTAGCTAGAAACTGTATTTTTGTCGATTTTTATTGAATTTGAACTATATTTCAACGTTTTTTGATGGTTCTGAGCCACCAAACACACTTAAAGCATGCAGAATCGACTCAGAATAGGAAAAGGAGACGTTTAGGTCAATTTTATGCATTCTGGCGTTCGTAGATACAAGAAAACTGTTAAAATTCTTCAGAAACGTCACTTTTGAAGTGTTTTCTTGTACTTTTAAGCCACTCAGATACCCTACGGGCTCGGAAAGTGCAACGAAACCATCAAATTTTAGCTAGAAACTGTATTTTTGTCGATTTTTATTGAATTTGAACTATATTTCAACGTTTTTTGATGGTTCTGAGCCACCAAACACACTTAAAGCATGCAGAATCGACTCAGAATAGGAAAAGGAGACGTTTAGGTCAATTTTATGCATTCTGGCGTTCGTAGATACAAGAAAACTGTTAAAATTCTTCAGAAACGTCACTTTTGAAGTGTTTTCTTGTACTTTTAAGCCACTCAGATACCCTACGGGCTCGGAAAGTGCAACGAAACCATCAAATTTTAGCTAGAAACTGTATTTTTGTCGATTTTTATTGAATTTGAACTATATTTCAACGTTTTTTGATGGTTCTGAGCCACCAAACACACTTAAAGCATGCAGAATCGACTCAGAATAGGAAAAGGAGACGTTTAGGTCAATTTTATGCATTCTGGCGTTCGTAGATACAAGAAAACTGTTAAAATTCTTCAGAAACGTCACTTTTGAAGTGTTTTCTTGTACTTTTAAGCCACTCAGATACCCTACGGGCTCGGAAAGTGCAACGAAACCATCAAATTTTAGCTAGAAACTGTATTTTTGTCGATTTTTATTGAATTTGAACTACATTTCAACGTTTTTTGATGGTTCTGAGCCACCAAACACACTTAAAGCATGCAGAATCGACTCAGAATAGGAAAAGGAGACGTTTAGGTCAATTTTATGCATTCGTAGATACAAGAAAACTGTTAAAATTCTTCAGAAACGTCACTTTTGAAGTGTTTTCTTGTACTTTTAAGCCACTCAGATACCCTACGGGCTCGGAAAGTGCAACGAAACCATCAAATTTTAGCTAGAAACTGTATTTTTGTCGATTTTTATTGAATTTGAACTATATTTCAACGTTTTTTGATGGTTCTGAGCCACCAAACACACTTAAAGCATGCAGAATCGACTCAGAATAGGAAAAGGAGACGTTTAGGCTCAATTTTATGCATTCTGGCGTTCGTAGATACAAGAAAACTGTTAAAATTCTTCAGAAACGTCACTTTTGAAGTGTTTTCTTGTACTTTTAAGCCACTCAGATACCCTACGGGCTCGGAAAGTGCAACGAAACCATCAAATTTTAGCTAGAAACTGTATTTTTGTCGATTTTTATTGAATTTGAACTATATTTCAACGTTTTTTGATGGTTCTGAGCCACCAAACACACTTAAAGCATGCAGAATCGACTCAGAATAGGAAAAGGAGACGTTTAGGTCAATTTTATGCATTCTGGCGTTCGTAGATACAAGAAAACTGTTAAAATTCTTCAGAAACGTCACTTTTGAAGTGTTTTCTTGTACTTTTAAGCCACTCAGATACCCTACGGGCTCGGAAAGTGCAACGAAACCATCAAATTTTAGCTAGAAACTGTATTTTTGTCGATTTTTATTGAATTTGAACTATATTTCAACGTTTTTTGATGGTTCTGAGCCACCAAACACACTTAAAGCATGCAGAATCGACTCAGAATAGGAAAAGGAGACGTTTAGGTCAATTTTATGCATTCTGGCGTTCGTAGATACAAGAAAACTGTTAAAATTCTTCAGAAACGTCACTTTTGAAGTGTTTTCTTGTACTTTTAAGCCACTCAGATACCCTACGGGCTCGGAAAGTGCAACGAAACCATCAAATTTTAGCTAGAAACTGTATTTTTGTCGATTTTTATTGAATTTGAACTATATTTCAACGTTTTTTGATGGTTCTGAGCCACCAAACACACTTAAAGCATGCAGAATCGACTCAGAATAGGAAAAGGAGACGTTTAGGTCAATTTTATGCATTCTGGCGTTCGTAGATACAAGAAAACTGTTAAAATTCTTCAGAAACGTCACTTTTGAAGTGTTTTCTTGTACTTTTAAGCCACTCAGATACCCTACGGGCTCGGAAAGTGCAACGAAACCATCAAATTTTAGCTAGAAACTGTATTTTTGTCGATTTTTATTGAATTTGAACTATATTTCAACGTTTTTTGATGGTTCTGAGCCACCAAACACACTTAAAGCATGCAGAATCGACTCAGAATAGGAAAAGGAGACGTTTAGGTCAATTTTATGCATTCTGGCGTTCGTAGATACAAGAAAACTGTTAAAATTCTTCAGAAACGTCACTTTTGAAGTGTTTTCTTGTACTTTTAAGCCACTCAGATACCCTACGGGCTCGGAAAGTGCAACGAAACCATCAAATTTTAGCTAGAAACTGTATTTTTGTCGATTTTTATTGAATTTGAACTATATTTCAACGTTTTTTGATGGTTCTGAGCCACCAAACACACTTAAAGCATGCAGAATCGACTCAGAATAGGAAAAGGAGACGTTTAGGTCAATTTTATGCATTCTGGCGTTCGTAGATACAAGAAAACTGTTAAAATTCTTCAGAAACGTCACTTTTGAAGTGTTTTCTTGTACTTTTAAGCCACTCAGATACCCTACGGGCTCGGAAAGTGCAACGAAACCATCAAATTTTAGCTAGAAACTGTATTTTTGTCGATTTTTATTGAATTTGAACTATATTTCAACGTTTTTTGATGGTTCTGAGCCACCAAACACACTTAAAGCATGCAGAATCGACTCAGAATAGGAAAAGGAGACGTTTAGGTCAATTTTATGCATTCTGGCGTTCGTAGATACAAGAAAACTGTTAAAATTCTTCAGAAACGTCACTTTTGAAGTGTTTTCTTGTACTTTTAAGCCACTCAGATACCCTACGGGCTCGGAAAGTGCAACGAAACCATCAAATTTTAGCTAGAAACTGTATTTTTGTCGATTTTTATTGAATTTGAACTATATTTCAACGTTTTTTGATGGTTCTGAGCCACCAAACACACTTAAAGCATGCAGAATCGACTCAGAATAGGAAAAGGAGACGTTTAGGTCAATTTTATGCATTCTGGCGTTCGTAGATACAAGAAAACTGTTAAAATTCTTCAGAAACGTCACTTTTGAAGTGTTTTCTTGTACTTTTAAGCCACTCAGATACCCTACGGGCTCGGAAAGTGCAACGAAACCATCAAATTTTAGCTAGAAACTGTATTTTTGTCGATTTTTATTGAATTTGAACTATATTTCAACGTTTTTTGATGGTTCTGAGCCACCAAACACACTTAAAGCATGCAGAATCGACTCAGAATAGGAAAAGGAGACGTTTAGGTCAATTTTATGCATTCTGGCGTTCGTAGATACAAGAAAACTGTTAAAATTCTTCAGAAACGTCACTTTTGAAGTGTTTTCTTGTACTTTTAAGCCACTCAGATACCCTACGGGCTCGGAAAGTGCAACGAAACCATCAAATTTTAGCTAGAAACTGTATTTTTGTCGATTTTTATTGAATTTGAACTATATTTCAACGTTTTTTGATGGTTCTGAGCCACCAAACACACTTAAAGCATGCAGAATCGACTCAGAATAGGAAAAGGAGACGTTTAGGTCAATTTTATGCATTCTGGCGTTCGTAGATACAAGAAAACTGTTAAAATTCTTCAGAAACGTCACTTTTGAAGTGTTTTCTTGTACTTTTAAGCCACTCAGATACCCTACGGGCTCGGAAAGTGCAACGAAACCATCAAATTTTAGCTAGAAACTGTATTTTTGTCGATTTTTATTGAATTTGAACTATATTTCAACGTTTTTTGATGGTTCTGAGCCACCAAACACACTTAAAGCATGCAGAATCGACTCAGAATAGGAAAAGGAGACGTTTAGGTCAATTTTATGCATTCTGGCGTTCGTAGATACAAGAAAACTGTTAAAATTCTTCAGAAACGTCACTTTTGAAGTGTTTTCTTGTACTTTTAAGCCACTCAGATACCCTACGGGCTCGGAAAGTGCAACGAAACCATCAAATTTTAGCTAGAAACTGTATTTTTGTCGATTTTTATTGAATTTGAACTATATTTCAACGTTTTTTGATGGTTCTGAGCCACCAAACACACTTAAAGCATGCAGAATCGACTCAGAATAGGAAAAGGAGACGTTTAGGTCAATTTTATGCATTCTGGCGTTCGTAGATACAAGAAAACTGTTAAAATTCTTCAGAAACGTCACTTTTGAAGTGTTTTCTTGTACTTTTAAGCCACTCAGATACCCTACGGGCTCGGAAAGTGCAACGAAACCATCAAATTTTAGCTAGAAACTGTATTTTTGTCGATTTTTATTGAATTTGAACTATATTTCAACGTTTTTTGATGGTTCTGAGCCACCAAACACACTTAAAGCATGCAGAATCGACTCAGAATAGGAAAAGGAGACGTTTAGGTCAATTTTATGCATTCTGGCGTTCGTAGATACAAGAAAACTGTTAAAATTCTTCAGAAACGTCACTTTTGAAGTGTTTTCTTGTACTTTTAAGCCACTCAGATACCCTACGGGCTCGGAAAGTGCAACGAAACCATCAAATTTTAGCTAGAAACTGTATTTTTGTCGATTTTTATTGAATTTGAACTATATTTCAACGTTTTTTGATGGTTCTGAGCCACCAAACACACTTAAAGCATGCAGAATCGACTCAGAATAGGAAAAGGAGACGTTTAGGTCAATTTTATGCATTCTGGCGTTCGTAGATACAAGAAAACTGTTAAAATTCTTCAGAAACGTCACTTTTGAAGTGTTTTCTTGTACTTTTAAGCCACTCAGATACCCTACGGGCTCGGAAAGTGCAACGAAACCATCAAATTTTAGCTAGAAACTGTATTTTTGTCGATTTTTATTGAATTTGAACTATATTTCAACGTTTTTTGATGGTTCTGAGCCACCAAACACACTTAAAGCATGCAGAATCGACTCAGAATAGGAAAAGGAGACGTTTAGGTCAATTTTATGCATTCTGGCGTTCGTAGATACAAGAAAACTGTTAAAATTCTTCAGAAACGTCACTTTTGAAGTGTTTTCTTGTACTTTTAAGCCACTCAGATACCCTACGGGCTCGGAAAGTGCAACGAAACCATCAAATTTTAGCTAGAAACTGTATTTTTGTCGATTTTTATTGAATTTGAACTATATTTCAACGTTTTTTGATGGTTCTGAGCCACCAAACACACTTAAAGCATGCAGAATCGACTCAGAATAGGAAAAGGAGACGTTTAGGTCAATTTTATGCATTCTGGCGTTCGTAGATACAAGAAAACTGTTAAAATTCTTCAGAAACGTCACTTTTGAAGTGTTTTCTTGTACTTTTAAGCCACTCAGATACCCTACGGGCTCGGAAAGTGCAACGAAACCATCAAATTTTAGCTAGAAACTGTATTTTTGTCGATTTTTATTGAATTTGAACTATATTTCAACGTTTTTTGATGGTTCTGAGCCACCAAACACACTTAAAGCATGCAGAATCGACTCAGAATAGGAAAAGGAGACGTTTAGGTCAATTTTATGCATTCTGGCGTTCGTAGATACAAGAAAACTGTTAAAATTCTTCAGAAACGTCACTTTTGAAGTGTTTTCTTGTACTTTTAAGCCACTCAGATACCCTACGGGCTCGGAAAGTGCAACGAAACCATCAAATTTTAGCTAGAAACTGTATTTTTGTCGATTTTTATTGAATTTGAACTATATTTCAACGTTTTTTGATGGTTCTGAGCCACCAAACACACTTAAAGCATGCAGAATCGACTCAGAATAGGAAAAGGAGACGTTTAGGTCAATTTTATGCATTCTGGCGTTCGTAGATACAAGAAAACTGTTAAAATTCTTCAGAAACGTCACTTTTGAAGTGTTTTCTTGTACTTTTAAGCCACTCAGATACCCTACGGGCTCGGAAAGTGCAACGAAACCATCAAATTTTAGCTAGAAACTGTATTTTTGTCGATTTTTATTGAATTTGAACTATATTTCAACGTTTTTTGATGGTTCTGAGCCACCAAACACACTTAAAGCATGCAGAATCGACTCAGAATAGGAAAAGGAGACGTTTAGGTCAATTTTATGCATTCTGGCGTTCGTAGATACAAGAAAACTGTTAAAATTCTTCAGAAACGTCACTTTTGAAGTGTTTTCTTGTACTTTTAAGCCACTCAGATACCCTACGGGCTCGGAAAGTGCAACGAAACCATCAAATTTTAGCTAGAAACTGTATTTTTGTCGATTTTTATTGAATTTGAACTATATTTCAACGTTTTTTGATGGTTCTGAGCCACCAAACACACTTAAAGCATGCAGAATCGACTCAGAATAGGAAAAGGAGACGTTTAGGTCAATTTTATGCATTCTGGCGTTCGTAGATACAAGAAAACTGTTAAAATTCTTCAGAAACGTCACTTTTGAAGTGTTTTCTTGTACTTTTAAGCCACTCAGATACCCTACGGGCTCGGAAAGTGCAACGAAACCATCAAATTTTAGCTAGAAACTGTATTTTTGTCGATTTTTATTGAATTTGAACTATATTTCAACGTTTTTTGATGGTTCTGAGCCACCAAACACACTTAAAGCATGCAGAATCGACTCAGAATAGGAAAAGGAGACGTTTAGGTCAATTTTATGCATTCTGGCGTTCGTAGATACAAGAAAACTGTTAAAATTCTTCAGAAACGTCACTTTTGAAGTGTTTTCTTGTACTTTTAAGCCACTCAGATACCCTACGGGCTCGGAAAGTGCAACGAAACCATCAAATTTTAGCTAGAAACTGTATTTTTGTCGATTTTTATTGAATTTGAACTATATTTCAACGTTTTTTGATGGTTCTGAGCCACCAAACACACTTAAAGCATGCAGAATCGACTCAGAATAGGAAAAGGAGACGTTTAGGTCAATTTTATGCATTCTGGCGTTCGTAGATACAAGAAAACTGTTAAAATTCTTCAGAAACGTCACTTTTGAAGTGTTTTCTTGTACTTTTAAGCCACTCAGATACCCTACGGGCTCGGAAAGTGCAACGAAACCATCAAATTTTAGCTAGAAACTGTATTTTTGTCGATTTTTATTGAATTTGAACTATATTTCAACGTTTTTTGATGGTTCTGAGCCACCAAACACACTTAAAGCATGCAGAATCGACTCAGAATAGGAAAAGGAGACGTTTAGGTCAATTTTATGCATTCTGGCGTTCGTAGATACAAGAAAACTGTTAAAATTCTTCAGAAACGTCACTTTTGAAGTGTTTTCTTGTACTTTTAAGCCACTCAGATACCCTACGGGCTCGGAAAGTGCAACGAAACCATCAAATTTTAGCTAGAAACTGTATTTTTGTCGATTTTTATTGAATTTGAACTATATTTCAACGTTTTTTGATGGTTCTGAGCCACCAAACACACTTAAAGCATGCAGAATCGACTCAGAATAGGAAAAGGAGACGTTTAGGTCAATTTTATGCATTCTGGCGTTCGTAGATACAAGAAAACTGTTAAAATTCTTCAGAAACGTCACTTTTGAAGTGTTTTCTTGTACTTTTAAGCCACTCAGATACCCTACGGGCTCGGAAAGTGCAACGAAACCATCAAATTTTAGCTAGAAACTGTATTTTTGTCGATTTTTATTGAATTTGAACTATATTTCAACGTTTTTTGATGGTTCTGAGCCACCAAACACACTTAAAGCATGCAGAATCGACTCAGAATAGGAAAAGGAGACGTTTAGGTCAATTTTATGCATTCTGGCGTTCGTAGATACAAGAAAACTGTTAAAATTCTTCAGAAACGTCACTTTTGAAGTGTTTTCTTGTACTTTTAAGCCACTCAGATACCCTACGGGCTCGGAAAGTGCAACGAAACCATCAAATTTTAGCTAGAAACTGTATTTTTGTCGATTTTTATTGAATTTGAACTATATTTCAACGTTTTTTGATGGTTCTGAGCCACCAAACACACTTAAAGCATGCAGAATCGACTCAGAATAGGAAAAGGAGACGTTTAGGTCAATTTTATGCATTCTGGCGTTCGTAGATACAAGAAAACTGTTAAAATTCTTCAGAAACGTCACTTTTGAAGTGTTTTCTTGTACTTTTAAGCCACTCAGATACCCTACGGGCTCGGAAAGTGCAACGAAACCATCAAATTTTAGCTAGAAACTGTATTTTTGTCGATTTTTATTGAATTTGAACTATATTTCAACGTTTTTTGATGGTTCTGAGCCACCAAACACACTTAAAGCATGCAGAATCGACTCAGAATAGGAAAAGGAGACGTTTAGGTCAATTTTATGCATTCTGGCGTTCGTAGATACAAGAAAACTGTTAAAATTCTTCAGAAACGTCACTTTTGAAGTGTTTTCTTGTACTTTTAAGCCACTCAGATACCCTACGGGCTCGGAAAGTGCAACGAAACCATCAAATTTTAGCTAGAAACTGTATTTTTGTCGATTTTTATTGAATTTGAACTATATTTCAACGTTTTTTGATGGTTCTGAGCCACCAAACACACTTAAAGCATGCAGAATCGACTCAGAATAGGAAAAGGAGACGTTTAGGTCAATTTTATGCATTCTGGCGTTCGTAGATACAAGAAAACTGTTAAAATTCTTCAGAAACGTCACTTTTGAAGTGTTTTCTTGTACTTTTAAGCCACTCAGATACCCTACGGGCTCGGAAAGTGCAACGAAACCATCAAATTTTAGCTAGAAACTGTATTTTTGTCGATTTTTATTGAATTTGAACTATATTTCAACGTTTTTTGATGGTTCTGAGCCACCAAACACACTTAAAGCATGCAGAATCGACTCAGAATAGGAAAAGGAGACGTTTAGGTCAATTTTATGCATTCTGGCGTTCGTAGATACAAGAAAACTGTTAAAATTCTTCAGAAACGTCACTTTTGAAGTGTTTTCTTGTACTTTTAAGCCACTCAGATACCCTACGGGCTCGGAAAGTGCAACGAAACCATCAAATTTTAGCTAGAAACTGTATTTTTGTCGATTTTTATTGAATTTGAACTATATTTCAACGTTTTTTGATGGTTCTGAGCCACCAAACACACTTAAAGCATGCAGAATCGACTCAGAATAGGAAAAGGAGACGTTTAGGTCAATTTTATGCATTCTGGCGTTCGTAGATACAAGAAAACTGTTAAAATTCTTCAGAAACGTCACTTTTGAAGTGTTTTCTTGTACTTTTAAGCCACTCAGATACCCTACGGGCTCGGAAAGTGCAACGAAACCATCAAATTTTAGCTAGAAACTGTATTTTTGTCGATTTTTATTGAATTTGAACTATATTTCAACGTTTTTTGATGGTTCTGAGCCACCAAACACACTTAAAGCATGCAGAATCGACTCAGAATAGGAAAAGGAGACGTTTAGGTCAATTTTATGCATTCTGGCGTTCGTAGATACAAGAAAACTGTTAAAATTCTTCAGAAACGTCACTTTTGAAGTGTTTTCTTGTACTTTTAAGCCACTCAGATACCCTACGGGCTCGGAAAGTGCAACGAAACCATCAAATTTTAGCTAGAAACTGTATTTTTGTCGATTTTTATTGAATTTGAACTATATTTCAACGTTTTTTGATGGTTCTGAGCCACCAAACACACTTAAAGCATGCAGAATCGACTCAGAATAGGAAAAGGAGACGTTTAGGTCAATTTTATGCATTCTGGCGTTCGTAGATACAAGAAAACTGTTAAAATTCTTCAGAAACGTCACTTTTGAAGTGTTTTCTTGTACTTTTAAGCCACTCAGATACCCTACGGGCTCGGAAAGTGCAACGAAACCATCAAATTTTAGCTAGAAACTGTATTTTTGTCGATTTTTATTGAATTTGAACTATATTTCAACGTTTTTGATGGTTCTGAGCCACCAAACACACTTAAAGCATGCAGAATCGACTCAGAATAGGAAAAGGAGACGTTTAGGTCAATTTTATGCATTCTGGCGTTCGTAGATACAAGAAAACTGTTAAAATTCTTCAGAAACGTCACTTTTGAAGTGTTTTCTTGTACTTTTAAGCCACTCAGATACCCTACGGGCTCGGAAAGTGCAACGAAACCATCAAATTTTAGCTAGAAACTGTATTTTTGTCGATTTTTATTGAATTTGAACTATATTTCAACGTTTTTTGATGGTTCTGAGCCACCAAACACACTTAAAGCATGCAGAATCGACTCAGAATAGGAAAAGGAGACGTTTAGGTCAATTTTATGCATTCTGGCGTTCGTAGATACAAGAAAACTGTTAAAATTCTTCAGAAACGTCACTTTTGAAGTGTTTTCTTGTACTTTTAAGCCACTCAGATACCCTACGGGCTCGGAAAGTGCAACGAAACCATCAAATTTTAGCTAGAAACTGTATTTTTGTCGATTTTTATTGAATTTGAACTATATTTCAACGTTTTTTGATGGTTCTGAGCCACCAAACACACTTAAAGCATGCAGAATCGACTCAGAATAGGAAAAGGAGACGTTTAGGTCAATTTTATGCATTCTGGCGTTCGTAGATACAAGAAAACTGTTAAAATTCTTCAGAAACGTCACTTTTGAAGTGTTTTCTTGTACTTTTAAGCCACTCAGATACCCTACGGGCTCGGAAAGTGCAACGAAACCATCAAATTTTAGCTAGAAACTGTATTTTTGTCGATTTTTATTGAATTTGAACTATATTTCAACGTTTTTTGATGGTTCTGAGCCACCAAACACACTTAAAGCATGCAGAATCGACTCAGAATAGGAAAAGGAGACGTTTAGGTCAATTTTATGCATTCTGGCGTTCGTAGATACAAGAAAACTGTTAAAATTCTTCAGAAACGTCACTTTTGAAGTGTTTTCTTGTACTTTTAAGCCACTCAGATACCCTACGGGCTCGGAAAGTGCAACGAAACCATCAAATTTTAGCTAGAAACTGTATTTTTGTCGATTTTTATTGAATTTGAACTATATTTCAACGTTTTTTGATGGTTCTGAGCCACCAAACACACTTAAAGCATGCAGAATCGACTCAGAATAGGAAAAGGAGACGTTTAGGTCAATTTTATGCATTCTGGCGTTCGTAGATACAAGAAAACTGTTAAAATTCTTCAGAAACGTCACTTTTGAAGTGTTTTCTTGTACTTTTAAGCCACTCAGATACCCTACGGGCTCGGAAAGTGCAACGAAACCATCAAATTTTAGCTAGAAACTGTATTTTTGTCGATTTTTATTGAATTTGAACTATATTTCAACGTTTTTTGATGGTTCTGAGCCACCAAACACACTTAAAGCATGCAGAATTCGACTCAGAATAGGAAAAGGAGACGTTTAGGTCAATTTTATGCATTCTGGCGTTCGTAGATACAAGAAAACTGTTAAAATTCTTCAGAAACGTCACTTTT
>NW_026973125.1:0-66138 GCF_036711695.1 Zophobas morio | reverse complement strand
GTATTTTTGTCGATTTTTATTGAATTTGAACTATATTTCAACGTTTTTTGATGGTTCTGAGCCACCAAACACACTTAAAGCATGCAGAATCGACTCAGAATAGGAAAAGGAGACGTTTAGGTCAATTTTATGCATTCTGGCGTTCGTAGATACAAGAAAACTGTTAAAATTCTTCAGAAACGTCACTTTTGAAGTGTTTTCTTGTACTTTTAAGCCACTCAGATACCCTACGGGCTCGGAAAGTGCAACGAAACCATCAAATTTTAGCTAGAAACTGTATTTTTGTCGATTTTTATTGAATTTGAACTATATTTCAACGTTTTTTGATGGTTCTGAGCCACCAAACACACTTAAAGCATGCAGAATCGACTCAGAATAGGAAAAGGAGACGTTTAGGTCAATTTTATGCATTCTGGCGTTCGTAGATATAAGAAAACTGTTAAAATTCTTCAGAAACGTCACTTTTGAAGTGTTTTCTTGTACTTTTAAGCCACTCAGATACCCTACGGGCTCGGAAAGTGCAACGAAACCATCAAATTTTAGCTAGAAACTGTATTTTTGTCGATTTTTATTGAATTTGAACTATATTTCAACGTTTTTTGATGGTTCTGAGCCACCAAACACACTTAAAGCATGCAGAATCGACTCAGAATAGGAAAAGGAGACGTTTAGGTCAATTTTATGCATTCTGGCGTTCGTAGATACAAGAAAACTGTTAAAATTCTTCAGAAACGTCACTTTTGAAGTGTTTTCTTGTACTTTTAAGCCACTCAGATACCTTACGGGCTCGGAAAGTGCAACGAAACCATCAAATTTTAGCTAGAAACTGTATTTTTGTCGATTTTTATTGAATTTGAACTATATTTCAACGTTTTTTGATGGTTCTGAGCCACCAAACACACTTAAAGCATGCAGAATCGACTCAGAATAGGAAAAGGAGACGTTTAGGTCAATTTTATGCATTCTGGCGTTCGTAGATACAAGAAAACTGTTAAAATTCTTCAGAAACGTCACTTTTGAAGTGTTATCTTGTACTTTTAAGTCACTCAGATACCCTACGGGCTCGGAAAGCGCAACGAAACCATCAAATTTTAGCTAGAAACTGTATTTTTGTCGATTTTTATTGAATTTGAACTATATTTCAACGTTTTTTGATGGTTCTGAGCCACCAAACACACTTAAAGCATGCAGAATCGACTCAGAATAGGAAAAGGAGACGTTTAGGTCAATTTTATGCATTCTGGCGTTCGTAGATACAAGAAAACTGTTAAAATTCTTCAGAAACGTCACTTTTGAAGTGTTTTCTTGTACTTTTAAGCCACTCAGATACCCTACGGGCTCGGAAAGTGCAACGAAACCATCAAATTTTAGCTAGAAACTGTATTTTTGTCGATTTTTATTGAATTTGAACTATATTTCAACGTTTTTTGATGGTTCTGAGCCACCAAACACACTTAAAGCATGCAGAATCGACTCAGAATAGGAAAAGGAGACGTTTAGGTCAATTTTATGCATTCTGGCGTTCGTAGATACAAGAAAACTGTTAAAATTCTTCAGAAACGTCACTTTTGAAGTGTTTTCTTGTACTTTTAAGCCACTCAGATACCCTACGGGCTCGGAAAGTGCAACGAAACCATCAAACTTTTGCTAGAAACTGTATTTTTGTCGATTTTTATTGAATTTGAACTATATCTCAACGTTTTTTGATGGTTCTGAGCCACCAAACACACTTAAAGCATGCAGAATCGTCTCAGAATAGGGAAAAGGAGACGTTTAGGTCAATTTTATGCATTCTGGCGTTCGTAGATACAAGAAAACTGTTAAAATTCTTCAGAAACGTCACTTTTGAAGTGTTTTCTTGTACTTTTAAGCCACTCAGATACCCTACGGGCTCGGAAAGTGCAACGAAACCATCAAATTTTAGCTAGAAACTGTATTTTTGTCGATTTTTATTGAATTTGAACTATATTTCAACGTTTTTTGATGGTTCTGAGCCACCAAACACACTTAAAGCATGCAGAATCGACTCAGAATAGGAAAAGGAGACGTTAAGGTCAATTTTATGCATTCTGGCGTTCGTAGATACAAGAAAACTGTTAAAATTCTTCAGAAACGTCACTTTTGAAGTGTTTTCTTGTACTTTTAAGCCACTCAGATACCCTACGGGCTCGGAAAGTGCAACGAAACCATCAAATTTTAGCTAGAAACTGTATTTTTGTCGATTTTTATTGAATTTGAACTATATTTCAACGTTTTTTGATGGTTCTGAGCCACCAAACACACTTAAAGCATGCAGAATCGACTCAGAATAGGAAAAGGAGACGTTTAGTTCAATTTTATGCATTCTGGCGTTCGTAGATACAAGAAAACTGTTAAAATTCTTCAGAAACGTCACTTTTGAAGTGTTTTCTTGTACTTTTAAGCCACTCAGATACCCTACGGGCTCGGAAAGTGCAACGAAACCATCAAATTTTAGCTAGAAACTGTATTTTTGTCGATTTTTATTGAATTTGAACTATATTTCAACGTTTTTTGATGGTTCTGAGCCACCAAACACACTTAAAGCATGCAGAATCGACTCAGAATAGGAAAAGGAGACGTTTAGGTCAATTTTATGCATTCTGGCGTTCGTAGATACAAGAAAACTGTTAAAATTCTTCAGGAACGTCACTTTTGAAGTGTTTTCTTGTACTTTTAAGCCACTCAGATACCCTACGGGCTCGGAAAGTGCAACGAAACCATCAAATTTTAGCTAGAAACTGTATTTTTGTCGATTTTTATTGAATTTGAACTATATTTCAACGTTTTTTGATGGTTCTGAGCCACCAAACACACTTAAAGCATGCAGAATCGACTCAGAGTAGGAAAAGGAGACGTTTAGGTCAATTTTATGCATTCTGGCGTTCGTAGATACAAGAAAACTGTTAAAATTCTTCAGAAACGTCACTTTTGAAGTGTTTTCTTGTACTTTTAAGCCACTCAGATATCCTACGGGCTCGGAAAGTGCAACGAAACCATCAAATTTTAGCTAGAAACTGTATTTTTGTCGATTTTTATTGAATTTGAACTATATTTCAACGTTTTTTGATGGTTCTGAGCCACCAAACACACTTAAAGCATGCAGAATCGACTCAGAATAGGAAAAGGAGACGTTTAGGTCAATTTTATGCATTCTGGCGTTCGTAGATACAAGAAAACTGTTAAAATTCTTCAGAAACGTCACTTTTGAAGTGTTTTCTTGTACTTTTAAGCCACTCAGATACCCTACGGGCTCGGAAAGTGCAACGAAACCATCAAATTTTAGCTAGAAACTGTATTTTTGTCGATTTTTATTGAATTTGAACTATATTTCAACGTTTTTTGATGGTTCTGAGCCACCAAACACACTTAAAGCATGCAGAATCGACTCAGAATAGGAAAAGGAGACGTTTAGGTCAATTTTATGCATTCTGGCGTTCGTAGATACAAGAAAACTGTTAAAATTCTTCAGAAACGTCACTTTTGAAGTGTTTTCTTGTACTTTTAAGCCACTCAGATACCCTACGGGCTCGGAAAGTGCAACGAAACCATCAAATTTTAGCTAGAAACTGTATTTTTGTCGATTTTTATTGAATTTGAACTATATTTCAACGTTTTTTGATGGTTCTGAGCCACCAAACACACTTAAAGCATGCGGAATCGACTCAGAATAGGAAAAGGAGACGTTTAGGTCAATTTTATGCATTCTGGCGTTCGTAGATACAAGAAAACTGTTAAAATTCTTCAGAAACGTCACTTTTGAAGTGTTTTCTTGTACTTTTAAGCCACTCAGATACCTTACGGGCTCGGAAAGTGCAACGAAACCATCAAATTTTAGCTAGAAACTGTATTTTTGTCGATTTTCATTGAATTTGAGCTACATTTCAACGTTTTTTGATGGTTCTGAGCCACCAAACACACTTAAAGCATGCAGAATCGACTCAGAATAGGAAAAGGAGACGTTTAGGTCAATTTTATGCATTCTGGCGTTCGTAGATACAAGAAAACTGTTAAAATTCTTCAGAAACGTCACTTTTGAAGTGTTATCTTGTACTTTTAAGCCACTCAGATACCCTACGGGCTCGGAAAGTGCAACGAAACCATCAAATTTTAGCTAGAAACTGTATTTTTGTCGATTTTTATTGAATTTGAACTATATTTCAACGTTTTTTGATGGTTCTGAGCCACCAAACACACTTAAAGCATGCAGAATCGACTCAGAATAGGAAAAGGAGACGTTTAGGTCAATTTTATGCATTCTGGCGTTCGTAGATACAAGAAAACTGTTAAAATTCTTCAGAAACGTCACTTTTGAAGTGTTTTCTTGTACTTTTAAGCCACTCAGATACCCTACGGGCTCGGAAAGTGCAACGAAACCATCAAATTTTAGCTAGAAACTGTATTTTTGTCGATTTTTATTGAATTTGAACTATATTTCAACGTTTTTTGATGGTTCTGAGCCACCAAACACACTTAAAGCATGCAGAATCGACTCAGAATAGGAAAAGGAGACGTTTAGGTCAATTTTATGCATTCTGGCGTTCGTAGATACAAGAAAACTGTTAAAATTCTTCAGAAACGTCACTTTTGAAGTGTTTTCTTGTACTTTTAAGCCACTCAGATACCCTACGGGCTCGGAAAGTGCAACGAAACCATCAAATTTTAGCTAGAAACTGTATTTTTGTCGATTTTTATTGAATTTGAACTATATTTCAACGTTTTTTGATGGTTCTGAGCCACCAAACACACTTAAAGCATGCAGAATCGACTCAGAATAGGAAAAGGAGACGTTTAGGTCAATTTTATGCATTCTGGCGTTCGTAGATACAAGAAAACTGTTAAAATTCTTCAGAAACGTCACTTTTGAAGTGTTTTCTTGTACTTTTAAGCCACTCAGATACCCTACGGGCTCGGAAATTGCAACGAAACCATCAAATTTTAGCTAGAAACTGTATTTTTGTCGATTTTTATTGAATTTGAACTATATTTCAACGTTTTTTGATGGTTCTGAGCCACCAAACACACTTAAAGCATGCAGAATCGACTCAGAATAGGAAAAGGAGATGTTTAGGTCAATTTTATGCATTCTGGCGTTCGTAGATACAAGAAAACTGTTAAAATTCTTCAGAAACGTCACTTTTGAAGTGTTTTCTTGTACTTTTAAGCCACTCAGATACCCAACGGGCTCGGAAAGTGCAACGAAACCATCAAATTTTAGCTAGAAACTGTATTTTTGTCGATTTTTATTGAATTTGAACTATATTTCAACGTTTTTTGATGGTTCTGAGCCACCAAACACACTTAAAGCATGCAGAGTCGACTCAGAATAGAAAAAGGAGACGTTTAGGTCAATTTTATGCATTCTGGCGTTCGTAGATACAAGAAAACTGTTAAAATTCTTCAGAAACGTCACTTTTGAAGTGTTTTCTTGTACTTTTAAGCCACTCAGATACCCTACGGGCTCGGAAAGTGCAACGAAACCATCAAATTTTAGCTAGAAACTGTATTTTTGTCGATTTTTATTGAATTTGAACTATATTTCAACGTTTTTTGATGGTTCTGAGCCACCAAACACACTTAAAGCATGCAGAATCGACTCAGAATAGGAAAAGGAGACGTTTAGGTCAATTTTATGCATTCTGGCGTTCGTAGATACAAGAAAACTGTTAAAATTCTTCAGAAACGTCACTTTTGAAGTGTTTTCTTGTACTTTTAAGCCACTCAGATACCCTACGGGCTCGGAAAGTGCAACGAAACCATCAAATTTTAGCTAGAAACTGTATTTTTGTCGATTTTTATTGAATTTGAACTATATTTCAACGTTTTTTGATGGTTCTGAGCCACCAAACACACTTAAAGCATGCAGAATCGACTCAGAATAGGAAAAGGAGACGTTTAGGTCAATTTTATGCATTCTGGCGTTCGTAGATACAAGAAAACTGTTAAAATTCTTCAGAAACGTCACTTTTGAAGTGTTTTCTTGTACTTTTAAGCCACTCAGATACCCTACGGGCTCGGAAAGTGCAACGAAACCATCAAATTTTAGCTAGAAACTGTATTTTTGTCGATTTTTATTGAATTTGTACTATATTTCAACGTTTTTTGATGGTTCTGAGCCACCAAACACACTTAAAGCATGCAGAATCGACTCAGAATAGGAAAAGGAGACGTTTAGGTCAATTTTATGCATTCTGGCGTTCGTAGATACAAGAAAACTGTTAAAATTCTTCAGAAACGTCACTTTTGAAGTGTTTTCTTGTACTTTTAAGCCACTCAGATACCCTACGGGCTCGGAAAGTGCAACGAAACCATCAAATTTTAGCTAGAAACTGTATTTTTGTCGATTTTTATTGAATTTGAACTATATTTCAACGTTTTTTGATGGTTCTGAGCCACCAAACACACTTAAAGCATGCAGAATCGACTCAGAATAGGAAAAGGAGATGTTTAGGTCAATTTTATGCATTCTGGCGTTCGTAGATACAAGAAAACTGTTAAAATTCTTCAGAAACGTCACTTTTGAAGTGTTTTCTTGTACTTTTAAGCCACTCAGATACCCTACGGGCTCGGAAAGTGCAACGAAACCATCAAATTTTAGCTAGAAACTGTATTTTTGTCGATTTTTATTGAATTTGAACTATATTTCAACGTTTTTTGATGGTTCTGAGCCACCAAACACACTTAAAGCATGCACAGTCGACTCAGAATAGAAAAAGGAGACGTTTAGGTCAATATTATGCATTCTGGCGTTCGTAGATACAAGAAAACTGTTAAAATTCTTCAGAAACGTCACTTTTGAAGTGTTTTCTTGTACTTTTAAGCCACTCAGATACCCTACGGGCTCGGAAAGTGCAACGAAACCATCAAATTTTAGCTAGAAACTGTATTTTTGTCGATTTTTATTGAATTTGAACTATATTTCAACGTTTTTTGATGGTTCTGAGCCACCAAACACACTTAAAGCATGCAGAATCGACTCAGAATAGGAAAAGGAGACGTTTAGGTCAATTTTATGCATTCTGGCGTTCGTAGATACAAGAAAACTGTTAAAATTCTTCAGAAACGTCACTTTTGAAGTGTTTTCTTGTACTTTTAAGCCACTCAGATACCCTACGGGCTCGGAAAGTGCAACGAAACCATCAAATTTTAGCTAGAAACTGTATTTTTGTCGATTTTTATTGAATTTGAACTATATTTCAACGTTTTTTGATGGTTCTGAGCCACCAAACACACTTAAAGCATGCAGAATCGACTCAGAATAGGAAAAGGAGATGTTTAGGTCAATTTTATGCATTCTGGCGTTCGTAGATACAAGAAAACTGTTAAAATTCTTCAGAAACGTCACTTTTGAAGTGTTTTCTTGTACTTTTAAGCCACTCAGATACCCTACGGGCTCGGAAAGTGCAACGAAACCATCAAATTTTAGCTAGAAACTGTATTTTTGTCGATTTTTATTGAATTTGAACTATATTTCAACGTTTTTTGATGGTTCTGAGCCACCAAACACACTTAAAGCATGCAGAGTCGACTCAGAATAGAAAAAGGAGACGTTTAGGTCAATATTATGCATTCTGGCGTTCGTAGATACAAGAAAACTGTTAAAATTCTTCAGAAACGTCACTTTTGAAGTGTTTTCTTGTACTTTTAAGCCACTCAGATACCCTACGGGCTCGGAAAGTGCAACGAAACCATCAAATTTTAGCTAGAAACTGTATTTTTGTCGATTTTTATTGAATTTGTACTATATTTCAACGTTTTTTGATGGTTCTGAGCCACCAAACACACTTAAAGCATGCAGAATCGACTCAGAATAGGAAAAGGAGACGTTTAGGTCAATTTTATGCATTCTGGCGATCGTAGATACAAGAAAACTGTTAAAATTCTTCAGAAACGTCACTTTTGAAGTGTTTTCTTGTACTTTTAAGCCACTCAGATACCCAACGGGCTCGGAAAGTGCAACGAAACCGTCAAATTTTAGCTAGAAACTGTATTTTTGTCGATTTTTATTGAATTTGAACTATATTTCAACGTTTTTGATGGTTCTGAGCCACCAAACACACTTAAAGCATGCAGGATCGACTCAGAATAGGAAAAGGAGACGTTTAGGTCAATTTTATGCATTCTGGCGTTCGTAGATACAAGAAAACTGTTAAAATTCTTCAGAAACGTCACTTTTGAAGTGTTTTCTTGTACTTTTAAGCCACTCAGATACCCTACGGGCTCGGAAAGTGCAACGAAACCATCAAATTTTAGCTAGAAACTGTATTTTTGTCGATTTTTATTGAATTTGAACTATATTTCAACGTTTTTTGATGGTTCTGAGCCACCAAACACACTTAAAGCATGCAGAATCGACTCAGAATAGGAAAAGGAGACGTTTAGGTCTATTTTATGCATTCTGGCGTTCGTAGATACAAGAAAACTGTTAAAATTCTTCAGAAACGTCACTTTTGAAGTGTTTTCTTGTACTTTTAAGCCACTCAGATACCCTACGGGCTCGGAAAGTGCAACGAAACCATCAAATTTTAGCTAGAAACTGTATTTTTGTCGATTTTTATTGAATTTGAACTATATTTCAACGTTTTTTGATGGTTCTGAGCCACCAAACACACTTAAAGCATGCAGAATCGACTCAGAATAGGAAAAGGAGACGTTTAGGTCAATTTTATGCATTCTGGCGTTCGTAGATACAAGAAAACTGTTAAAATTCTTCAGAAACGTCACTTTTGAAGTGTTTTCTTGAAATTTTAAGCCACTCAGATACCCTACGGGCTCGGAAAGTGCAACGAAACCATCAAATTTTAGCTAGAAACTGTATTTTTGTCGATTTTTATTGAATTTGAACTATATTTCAACGTTTTTTGATGGTTCTGAGCCACCAAACACACTTAAAGCATGCAGAATCGACTCAGAATGGGAAAAGGAGACGTTTAGGTCAATTTTATGCATTCTGGCGTTCGTAGATACAAGAAAACTGTTAAAATTCTTCAGAAACGTCACTATTGAAGTGCTTTCTTGTACTTTTAAGCCACTCAGATACCCTACGGGCTCGGAAAGTGCAACGAAACCATCAAATTTTAGCTAGAAACTGTATTTTTGTCGATTTTTATTGAATTTGAACTATATTTCAACGTTTTTTGATGGTTCTGAGCCACCAAACACACTTAAAGCATGCAGAATCGACTCAGAATAGGAAAAGGAGACGTTTAGGTCAATTTTATGCATTCTGGCGTTCGTACATACAAGAAAACTGTTAAAATTCTTCAGAAACGTCACTTTTGAAGTGTTTTCTTGTACTTTTAAGCCACTCAGATACCCTACGGGCTCGGAAAGTGCAACGAAACCATCAAATTTTAGCTAGAAACTGTATTTTTGTCGATTTTTATTGAATTTGAACTATATTTCAACGTTTTTTGATGGTTCTGAGCCACCAAACACACTTAAAGCATGCAGAATCGACTCAGAATAGGAAAAGGAGACGTTTAGGTCAATTTTATGCGTTCTGGCGTTCGTAGATACAAGAAAACTGTTAAAATTCTTCAGAAACGTCACTTTTGAAGTGTTTTCTTGTACTTTTAAGCCACTCAGATACCCTACGGGCTCGGAAAGTGCAACGAAACCATCAAATTTTAGCTAGAAACTGTATTTTTGTCGATTTTTATTGAATTTGAACTATATTTCAACGTTTTTTGATGGTTCTGAGCCACCAAACACACTTAAAGCATGCAGAATCGACTCAGAATAGGAAAAGGAGACGTTTAGGTCAATTTTATGTATTCTGGCGTTCGTCGATACAAGAAAACTGTTAAAATTCTTCAGAAACGTCACTTTTGAAGTGTTTTCTTGTACTTTTAAGCCACTCAGATACCCTACGGGCTCGGAAAGTGCAACGAAACCATCAAATTTTAGCTAGAAACTGTATTTTTGTCGATTTTTATTGAATTTGAACTATATTTCAACGTTTTTTGATGGTTCTGAGCCACCAAACACACTTAAAGCATGCAGAATCGACTCAGAATAGGAAAAGGAGACGTTTAGGTCAATTTTATGCATTCTGGCGTTCGTAGATACAAGAAAACTGTTAAAATTCTTCAGAAACGTCACTTTTGAAGTGTTTTCTTGTACTTTTAAGCCACTCAGATACCCTACGGGCTCGGAAAGTGCAACGAAACCATCAAATTTTAGCTAGAAACTGTATTTTTGTCGATTTTTATTGAATTTGAACTATATTTAAACGTTTTTTGATGGTTCTGAGCCACCAAACACACTTAAAGCATGCAGAATCGACTCAGAATAGGAAAAGGAGACGTTTAGGTCAATTTTATGCATTCTGGCGTTCGTAGATACAAGAAAACTGTTAAAATTCTTCAGAAACGTCACTTTTGAAGTGTTTTCTTGTACTTTTAAGCCACTCAGATACCCTACGGGCTCGGAAAGTGCAACGAAACCATCAAATTTTAGCTAGAAACTGTATTTTTGTCGATTTTTATTGAATTTGAACTATATTTCAACGTTTTTTGATGGTTCTGAGCCACCAAACACACTTAAAGCATGCAGAATCGACTCAGAATAGGAAAAGGAGACGTTTAGGTCAATTTTATGCATTCTGGCGTTCGTAGATACAAGAAAACTGTTAAAATTCTTCAGAAACGTCACTTTTGAAGTGTTTTCTTGTACTTTTAAGCCACTCAGATACCCTACGGGCTCGGAAAGTGCAACGAAACCATCAAATTTTAGCTAGAAACTGTATTTTTGTCGATTTTTATTGAATTTGAACTATATTTCAACGTTTTTTGATGGTTCTGAGCCACCAAACACACTTAAAGCATGCAGAATCGACTCAGAATAGGAAAAGGAGACGTTTAGGTCAATTTTATGCATTCTGGCGTTCGTAGATACAAGAAAACTGTTAAAATTCTTCAGAAACGTCACTTTTGAAGTGTTTTCTTGTACTTTTAAGCCACTCAGATACCCTACGGGCTCGGAAAGTGCAACGAAACCGTCAAATTTTAGCTAGAAACTGTATTTTTGTCGATTTTTATTGAATTTGAACTATATTTCAACGTTTTTTGATGGTTCTGAGCCACCAAACACACTTAAAGCATGCAGGATCGACTCAGAATAGGAAAAGGAGACGTTTAGGTCAATTTTATGCATTCTGGCGTTCGTAGATACAAGAAAACTGTTAAAATTCTTCAGAAACGTCACTTTTGAAGTGTTTTCTTGTACTTTTAAGCCACTCAGATACCCTACGGGCTCGGAAAGTGCAACGAAACCATCAAATTTTAGCTAGAAACTGTATTTTTGTCGATTTTTATTGAATTTGAACTATATTTCAACGTTTTTTGATGGTTCTGAGCCACCAAACACACTTAAAGCATGCAGAATCGACTCAGAATAGGAAAAGGAGACGTTTAGGTCTATTTTATGCATTCTGGCGTTCGTAGATACAAGAAAACTGTTAAAATTCTTCAGAAACGTCACTTTTGAAGTGTTTTCTTGTACTTTTAAGCCACTCAGATACCCTACGGGCTCGGAAAGTGCAACGAAACCATCAAATTTTAGCTAGAAACTGTATTTTTGTCGATTTTTATTGAATTTGAACTATATTTCAACGTTTTTTGATGGTTCTGAGCCACCAAACACACTTAAAGCATGCAGAATCGACTCAGAATAGGAAAAGGAGACGTTTAGGTCAATTTTATGCATTCTGGCGTTCGTAGATACAAGAAAACTGTTAAAATTCTTCAGAAACGTCACTTTTGAAGTGTTTTCTTGAAATTTTAAGCCACTCAGATACCCTACGGGCTCGGAAAGTGCAACGAAACCATCAAATTTTAGCTAGAAACTGTATTTTTGTCGATTTTTATTGAATTTGAACTATATTTCAACGTTTTTTGATGGTTCTGAGCCACCAAACACACTTAAAGCATGCAGAATCGACTCAGAATGGGAAAAGGAGACGTTTAGGTCAATTTTATGCATTCTGGCGTTCGTAGATACAAGAAAACTGTTAAAATTCTTCAGAAACGTCACTATTGAAGTGCTTTCTTGTACTTTTAAGCCACTCAGATACCCTACGGGCTCGGAAAGTGCAACGAAACCATCAAATTTTAGCTAGAAACTGTATTTTTGTCGATTTTTATTGAATTTGAACTATATTTCAACGTTTTTTGATGGTTCTGAGCCACCAAACACACTTAAAGCATGCAGAATCGACTCAGAATAGGAAAAGGAGACGTTTAGGTCAATTTTATGCATTCTGGCGTTCGTACATACAAGAAAACTGTTAAAATTCTTCAGAAACGTCACTTTTGAAGTGTTTTCTTGTACTTTTAAGCCACTCAGATACCCTACGGGCTCGGAAAGTGCAACGAAACCATCAAATTTTAGCTAGAAACTGTATTTTTGTCGATTTTTATTGAATTTGAACTATATTTAAACGTTTTTTGATGGTTCTGAGCCACCAAACACACTTAAAGCATGCAGAATCGACTCAGAATAGGAAAAGGAGACGTTTAGGTCAATTTTATGCATTCTGGCGTTCGTAGATACAAGAAAACTGTTAAAATTCTTCAGAAACGTCACTTTTGAAGTGTTTTCTTGTACTTTTAAGCCACTCAGAAACCCTACGGGCTCGGAAAGTGCAACGAAACCATCAAATTTTAGCTAGAAACTGTATTTTTGTCGATTTTTATTGAATTTGAACTATATTTCAACGTTTTTTGATGGTTCTGAGCCACCAAACACACTTAAAGCATGCAGAATCGACTCAGAATAGGAAAAGGAGACGTTTAGGTCAATTTTATGCATTCTGGCGTTCGTAGATACAAGAAAACTGTTAAAATTCTTCAGAAACGTCACTTTTGAAGTGTTTTCTTGTACTTTTAAGCCACTCAGATACCCTACGGGCTCGGAAAGTGCAACGAAACCATCAAATTTTAGCTAGAAACTGTATTTTTGTCGATTTTTATTGAATTTGAACTATATTTCAACGTTTTTTGATGGTTCTGAGCCACCAAACACACTTAAAGCATGCAGAATCGACTCAGAATAGGAAAAGGAGACGTTTAGGTCAATTTTATGCATTCTGGCGTTCGTAGATACAAGAAAACTGTTAAAATTCTTCAGAAACGTCACTTTTGAAGTGTTTTCTTGTACTTTTAAGCCACTCAGATACCCTACGGGCTCGGAAAGTGCAACGAAACCATCAAATTTTAGCTAGAAACTGTATTTTTGTCGATTTTTATTGAATTTGAACTATATTTCAACGTTTTTTGATGGTTCTGAGCCACCAAACACACTTAAAGCATGCAGAATCGACTCAGAATAGGAAAAGGAGACGTTTAGGTCAATTTTATGCATTCTGGCGTTCGTAGATACAAGAAAACTGTTAAAATTCTTCAGAAACGTCACTTTTGAAGTGTTTTCTTGTACTTTTAAGCCACTCAGATACCCTACGGGCTCGGAAAGTGCAACGAAACCATCAAATTTTAGCTAGAAACTGTATTTTTGTCGATTTTTATTGAATTTGAACTATATTTCAACGTTTTTTGATGGTTCTGAGCCACCAAACACACTTAAAGCATGCAGAATCGACTCAGAATAGGAAAAGGAGACGTTTAGGTCAATTTTATGCATTCTGGCGTTCGTAGATACAAGAAAACTGTTAAAATTCTTCAGAAACGTCACTTTTGAAGTGTTTTCTTGTACTTTTAACCCACTCAGATACCTTACGGGCTCGGAAAGTGCAACGAAACCATCAAATTTTAGCTAGAAACTGTATTTTTATCGATTTTTATTGAATTTGAACTATATTTCAACGTTTTTTGATGGTTCTGAGCCACCAAACACACTTAAAGCATGCAGAATCGACTCAGAATAGGAAAAGGAGACGTTTAGGTCAATTTTATGCATTCTGGCGTTCGTAGATACAAGAAAACTGTTAAAATTCTTCAGAAACGTCACTTTTGAAGTGTTTTCTTGTACTTTTAACCCACTCAGATACCCTACGGGCTCGGAAAGTGCAACGAAACCATCAAATTTTAGCTAGAAACTGTATTTTTGTCGATTTTTATTGAATTTGAACTATATTTCAACGTTTTTTGATGGTTCTGAGCCACCAAACACACTTAAAGCATGCAGAATCGACTCCGAATAGGAAAAGGAGACGTTTAGGTCAATTTTATGCATTCTGGCGTTCGTAGATACAAGAAAACTGTTAAAATTCTTCAGAAACTTCACTTTTGAAGTGTTTTCTTGTACTTTTAAGCCATTCAGATACCCTACGGGCTCGGAAAGTGCAACGAAACCATCAAATTTTAGCTAGAAACTGTATTTTTGTCGATTTTTATTGAATTTGAACTATATTTCAACGTTTTTTGATGGTTCTGAGCCACCAAACACACTTAAAGCATGCAGAATCGACTCCGAATAGGAAAAGGAGACGTTTAGGTCAATTTTATGCATTCTGGCGTTCGTAGATACAAGAAAACTGTTAAAATTCTTCAGAAACGTCACTTTTGAAGTGTTTTCTTGTACTATTAAGCCACTCAGATACCCTACGGGCTCGGAAAGTGCAACGAAACCATCAAATTTTAGCTAGAAACTGTATTTTTGTCGATTTTTATTGAATTTGAACTATATTTCAACGTTTTTTGATGGTTCTGAGCCACCAAACACACTTAAAGCATGCAGAATCGACTCAGAATAGGAAAAGGAGACGTTTAGGTCAATTTTATGCATTCTGGCGTTCGTAGATACAAGAAAACTGTTAAAATTCTTCAGAAACGTCACTTTTGAAGTGTTTTCTTGTACTTTTAAGCCACTCAGATACCCTACGGGCTCGGAAAGTGCAACGAAACCATCAAATTTTAGCTAGAAACTGTATTTTTGTCGATTTTTATTGAATTTGAACTATATTTCAACGTTTTTTGATGGTTCTGAGCCACCAAACACACTTAAAGCATGCAGAATCGACTCAGAATAGGAAAAGGAGACGTTTAGGTCAATTTTATGCATTCTGGCGTTCGTAGATACAAGAAAACTGTTAAAATTCTTCAGAAACGTCACTTTTGAAGTGTTTTCTTGTACTTTTAAGCCACTCAGATACCCTTCGGGCTCGGAAAGTGCAACGAAACCATCAAATTTTAGCTAGAAACTGTATTTTTGTCGATTTTTATTGAATTTGAACTATATTTCAACGTTTTTTGATGGTTCTGAGCCACCAAACACACTTAAAGCATGCAGAATCGACTCAGAATAGGAAAAGGAGACGTTTAGGTCAATTTTATGCATTCTGGCGTTCGTAGATACAAGAAAACTGTTAAAATTCTTCAGAAACGTCACTTTTGAAGTGTTTTCTTGTACTTTTAAGCCACTCAGATACCCTACGGGCTCGGAAAGTGCAACGAAACCATCAAATTTTAGCTAGAAACTGTATTTTTGTCGATTTTTATTGAATTTGAACTATATTTCAACGTTTTTTGATGGTTCTGAGCCACCAAACACACTTAAAGCATGCAGAATCGACTCCGAATAGGAAAAGGAGACGTTTAGGTCAATTTTATGCATTCTGGCGTTCGTAGATACAAGAAAACTGTTAAAATTCTTCAGAAACGTCACTTTTGAAGTGTTTTCTTGTACTTTTAAGCCACTCAGATACCCTACGGGCTCGGAAAGTGCAACGAAACCATCAAATTTTAGCTAGAAACTGTATTTTTGTCGATTTTTATTGAATTTGAACTATATTTCAACGTTTTTTGATGGTTCTGAGCCACCAAACACACTTAAAGCATGCAGAATCGACTCCGAATAGGAAAAGGAGACGTTTAGGTCAATTTTATGCATTCTGGCGTTCGTAGATACAAGAAAACTGTTAAAATTCTTCAGAAACGTCACTTTTGAAGTGTTTTCTTGTACTTTTAAGCCACTCAGATACCCTACGGGCTCGGAAAGTGCAACGAAACCATCAAATTTTAGCTAGAAACTGTATTTTTGTCGATTTTTATTGAATTTGAACTATATTTCAACGTTTTTTGATGGTTCTGAACCACCAAACACACTTAAAGCATGCAGAATCGACTCAGAATAGGAAAAGGAGACGTTTAGGTCAATTTTATGCATTCTGGCGTTCGTAGATACAAGAAAACTGTTAAAATTCTTCAGAAACGTCACTTTTGAAGTGTTTTCTTGTACTTTTAAGCCACTCAGATACCCTCCGGGCTCGGAAAGTGCAACGAAACCATCAAATTTTAGCTAGAAACTGTATTTTTGTCGATTTTTATTGAATTTGAACTATATTTCAACGTTTTTTGATGGTTCTGAGCCACCAAACACACTTAAAGCATGCAGAATCGACTCAGAATAGGAAAAGGAGACGTTTAGGTCAATTTTATGCATTCTGGCGTTCGTAGATACAAGAAAACTGTTAAAATTCTTCAGAAACGTCACTTTTGAAGTGTTTTCTTGTACTTTTAAGCCACTCAGATACCCTACGGGCTCGGAAAGTGCAACGAAACTATCAAATTTTAGCTAGAAACTGTATTTTTGTCGATTTTTATTGAATTTGAACTATATTTCAACGTTTTTTGATGGTTCTGAGCCACCAAACACACTTAAAGCATGCAGAATCGACTCAGAATAGGAAAAGGAGACGTTTAGGTCAATTTTATGCATTCTGGCGTTCGTAGATACAAGAAAACTGTTAAAATTCTTCAGAAACGTCACTTTTGAAGTGTTTTCTTGTACTTTTAAGCCACTCAGATACCCTACGGGCTCGGAAAGTGCAACGAAACCATCAAATTTTAGCTAGAAACTGTATTTTTGTCGATTTTTATTGAATTTGAACTATATTTCAACGTTTTTTGATGGTTCTGAGCCACCAAACACACTTAAAGCATGCAGAATCGACTCAGAATATGAAAAGGAGACGTTTAGGTCAATTTTATGCATTCTGGCGTTCGTAGATACAAGAAAACTGTTAAAATTCTTCAGAAACGTCACTTTTGAAGTGTTTTCTTGTACATTTAAGCCACTCAGATACCCAACGGGCTCGGAAAGTGCAACGAAACCATCAAATTTTAGCTAGAAACTGTATTTTTGTCGATTTTTATTGAATTTGAACTATATTTCAACGTTTTTTAATGGTTCTGAGCCACCAAACACACTTAAAGCATGCAGAATCGACTCAGAATAGGAAAAGGAGACGTTTAGGTCAATTTTATGCATTCTGGCGTTCGTAGATACAAGAAAACTGTTAAAATTCTTCAGAAACGTCACTTTTGAAGTGTTTTCTTGTACTTTTAAGCCACTCAGATACCCTACGGGCTCGGAAAGTGCAACGAAACCATCAAATTTTAGCTAGAAACTGTATTTTTGTCGATTTTTATTGAATTTGAACTATATTTCAACGTTTTTTGATGGTTCTGAGCCACCAAACACACTTAAAGCATGCAGAATCGACTCAGAATAGGAAAAGGAGACGTTTAGGTCAATTTTATGCATTCTGGCGTTCGTAGATACAAGAAAACTGTTAAAATTCTTCAGAAACGTCACTTTTGAAGTGTTTTCTTGTACTTTTAAGCCACTCAGATACCCTACGGGCTCGGAAAGTGCAACGAAACCATCAAATTTTAGTTAGAAACTGTATTTTTGTCGATTTTTATTGAATTTGAACTATATTTCAACGTCTCCTTTTCCTATTCTGAGTCGATTCTGCATGCTTTAAGTGTGTTTGGTGGCTCAGAACCATCAAAAAACGTTGAAATATAGTTCAAATTCAATAAAAATCGACAAAAATACAGTTTCTAGCTAAAATTTGATGGTTTCGTTGCACTTTCCGAGCCCGTAGGGTATCTGAGTGGCTTAAAAGTACAAGAAAACACTTCAAAAGTGACGTTTCTGAAGAATTTTAACAGTTTTCTTGTATCTACGAACGCCAGAATGCATAAAATTGACCTAAACGTCTCCTTTTCCTATTCTGAGTCGATTCTGCATGCTTTAAGTGTGTTTGGTGGCTCAGAACCATCAAAAAACGTTGAAATATAGTTCAAATTCAATAAAAATCGACAAAAATACAGTTTCTAGCTAAAATTTGATGGTTTCGTTGCACTTTCCGAGCCCGTAGGGTATCTGAGTGGCTTAAATGTACAAGAAAACACTTCAAAACTGACGTTTCTGAAGAATTTTAACAGTTTTCTTGTATCTACGAACGCCAGAATGCATAAAATTGACCTAAACGTCTCCTTTTCCTATTCTGAGTAGATTCTGCATGCTTTAAGTGTGTTTGGTGGCTCAGAACCATCAAAAAATGTTGCAATATAGTTCAAATTCAATAAAAATCGACAAAAATACAGTTTCTAGCTAAAATTTGATGATTTCGTTGCACTTTCCGAGCCCGTAGGGTATCTGAGTGGCTTAAAAGTACAAGAAAACACTTCAAAAGTGACGTTTCTGAAGAATTTTAACAGTTTTCTTGTATCTACGAAAGCCAGAATGCATAAAATTGACCTAAACGTCTCCTTTTCCTATTCGGAGTCGATTCTGCATGCTTTAAGTGTGTTTGGTGGCTCAGAACCATCAAAAAACGTTGAAATATAGTTCAAATTCAATAAAAATCGACAAAAATACAGTTTCTAGCTAAAATTTGATGGTTTCGTTGCACTTTCCGAGCCCGTAGGGTATCTGAGTGGCTTAAAAGTACAAGAAAACACTTCAAAAGTGACGTTTCTGAAGAATTTTAACAGTTTTCTTGTATCTACGAACGCCAGAATGCATAAAATTGACCTAAACGTCTCCTTTTCCTATTCTGAGTCGATTCTGCATGCTTTAAGTGTGTTTGGTGGCTCAGAACCATCAAAAAACGTTGAAATATAGTTCAAATTCAATAAAAATCGACAAAAATACAGTTTCTAGCTAAAATTTGATGGTTTCGTTGCACTTTCCGAGCCCGTAGGGTATCTGAGTGGCTTAAATGTACAAGAAAACACTTCAAAAGTGACGTTTCTGAAGAATTTTAACAGTTTTCTTGTATCTACGAACGCCAGAATGCATAAAATTGACCTAAACGTCTCCTTTTCCTATTCTGAGTAGATTCTGCATGCTTTAAGTGTGTTTGGTGGCTCAGAACCATCAAAAAATGTTGCAATATAGTTCAAATTCAATAAAAATCGACAAAAATACAGTTTCTAGCTAAAATTTGATGATTTCGTTGCACTTTCCGAGCCCGTAGGGTATCTGAGTGGCTTAAAAGTACAAGAAAACACTTCAAAAGTGACGTTTCTGAAGAATTTTAACAGTTTTCTTGTATCTACGAACGCCAGAATGCATAAAATTGACCTAAACGTCTCCTTTTCCTATTCTGAGTCGATTCTGCATGCTTTAAGTGTGTTTGGTGGCTCAGAACCATCAAAAAACGTTGAAATATAGTTCAAATTCAATAAAAATCGACAAAAATACAGTTTCTAGCTAAAATTTGATGGTTTCGTTGCACTTTCCGAGCCCGTAGGGTATCTGAGTGGCTTAAAAGTACAAGAAAACACTTCAAAAGTGACGTTTCTGAAGAATTTTAACAGTTTTCTTGTATCTACGAACACCAGAATGCATAAAATTGACCTAAACGTCTCCTTTTCCTATTCTGAGTCGATTCTGCATGCTTTAAGTGTGTTTGGTGGCTCAGAACCATCAAAAAACGTTGAAATATATTATTATTATTATTATTATTATTATTGTTCATAATTGAGTAGAGCTCTAATGAGCTATAATACTCTCTAGAAATATTCGCATCAAATTATTGCCACATGTAAAATTTGTCCAATCGGTTTTTGAATATATTTGTATTTTCAGATTCAATAATATCAGTAGATAGTTTATTCCAATCATTAATTACCCTTATAGAAAGAAAATTTCTTCTGATATTTGTTTTACATTGTGGTGTTGTTATGTGTAATCGGTGTCCTCTTAATCGTTCATTTTTCCTCAAATGGAAATAATCAGCCCCGTCTTTACCCAGTCTTAGAATTTTATACGTATATATTAAGTCACCTCTTAATTTTCTTTCAGATAAGGAAATGAGGTTCATACTTTTTATTCTTCTGCTATATTCAGGTCTTCGTCTACTAAAACACCACCTTGTAAATCTTCGTTGGGCATTTTCATAGGTTTCTAAATCTTGTAATCTGCTCGGAGACCATACCACACTTGCAAATTCAAGAATTGGTCTAATGTACATTTTAAATAATTGTGCCCTGATACTAATGTTTGTTTTAGCGAAGGATCGATGTAAAATGTACATTCGCGAATTGGCTTTCTTCACTTGCCTTAAAATGTGATTCGTCCATGATAATTTTTTGTCAATTAATACACCTAAATCATTGTGCTCCAAAACCTTGGATAAGCTGACACCATTAAGTACATAATTTTTTTTTGGATTATTTTTTCCGATATGCAACACTACACATTTTTTTGTATTAAGTGGCACTCCCCAATTCTCACTCCAGTTAAAAATTTTATTTAGATCGTTTTGCAAGTTATGCGAATTTGCAACATCATTATATAACTTTATATCATCAGCATACATTGCACAAGAAGAAACCATGTCATTAGGAATGTCAGCAACGTACACAAGAAACAATTTGGGGCCTAAGACCGAACCCTGGGGTACTCCACTTATAACATTATAAATGTCACTAAGGTGTTTGGAAACTCTAACACAAAATTTTCTGTTAGTGAGGAAAGACTGTATCCAAGCCAATAGAAGTCCACTAACTCCATAAGCTTTCAGCTTTAACATAAGCAGATTTAGAGGTACCTTGTCGAACGCTTTAGCAAAATCTAAGTAGATGACGTCGATACTTTTTAGATTGTCTGCAGCTAAGGACCAGTCATTAAGACATGCGAGTAAATTTGATTCCACAGACCTACCCTTCCTAAAGCCAAATTGTTCCCTAGGAATGATTGCAAATTTGTTAAGGAAGTTATCTAAATGTTCTACAATAATAGATTCCATAATTTTAACTACTGGCGATGTTAAGCTTATAGGTCTATAATTTTCAGCATTAAGCCTATTTCCATTTTTGTGAATAGGTGTAATATACGCGATTTTCCAGTCTTTTGGTAACTCCGATAATCGAAATGATTGTTTCATTATAATGTACAAGGGAAATGATAACAAGTGACTACAATTCCTAAGAAGAGCAGGCAAAATTTTATCAGGACCCGGACAAGAATGTGATTTAATGGATTTTAACTTTTCACAAATATTTTCACGCTCAAACGGAATATCATCAATGATACCTTCTGTTTGCTTTCCGTAAACAACTGAAGAAGAAGAATGTTGAATATTGCTGTAAAATTGAGAAAAAGTATGAGCCAATAGATTCGCCGTTTCATAATCGGTAGTAGTGTTAGTATTATCGGGGCGATTTAGTCTCAGTTCTTTAGATTCAGTGTTTAAAGTACGTCGTACATACTTGAACAAGGATTTTGGATTGTTACTTTCTATAATACGTTGTTCATAGCTTTCTCTAGCAAGTTTTATCTTTTTAGATAAGGTATTGGAGGCCTGCCGATGTAACTCATAGTCAACAACTAACTGAGACCTTTTAAATTTTTGCCACAATGACTTTTTACTTCTTATTAAAGAAAATATTTCATTGTTCAACCATGGTTTCGAGGGATTAGTTATGTAAGTTTTAGTAACCGAACATTCAACTTGTAAACTGTGCAAAAGGTTCCGGAAATTCAGCCAGTTTTCCTCTACAGAATTTGAGGAAAGTTTAAGCTTCCAGTCGATGGTTTCCAAAATTGAATTAATTTTATCAAAGTCGAGAAATGTTTTTGTGACACTTGTCTTTTTGGGAATTATGTTTATAGCAGTTTGCATATTAAATTTTAACAATGCATGATCAGATTTTCCTACTGGCGGTAAGTGCTCCAAGTCAGTGACTATATTTCGATTAGAGACAAAAATTAAATCGAGAAGGCTAGGATTTTGACCAATTCGAAAACGAGTAAAGTCTTGAACGATTTGTGTAGCATGAGTATTTGACAAAAAGTCAGTCAAAGGGCAACTTGACGAAGCTGACTGTACATTGTGTAGTAGAGGCCATAAAAGATTAGGCAAATTAAAGTCACCAGCAACAACAAGATTTTCATATTTTAGAAACAAGTCCGTTAAAAAAGTAAATAACTCACAATCATACTCATATGTTAGCGACGATGGCCGATATACACACCCGAGCACAAGAGAAAAACTTGGAGAGGTTATAAGCAAAAATAAACATTCAACACATCGTAAGGTGTTTGGTAAAATTGTAACATTAAATTTACAGAAAACTGAGTCCATTAGATAGATGCACACACCCCCACCTCTCTGGATGCTTCTGTCGTGACGATAGATGCTATAACCTGGTAAATTAACAAGCAAATCAGAATGACTGTCCTGAAGCCATGTTTCAGACACTGCAATTATATGAGCTTTATGGAAATGGACGACCGCTGAAAACTCGTCATATTTAGCAAGTAAACTATCTAAATTGGTGTATAAGCAGCACCAATTATTAAGAGTTGAGTTACAAACGGTAGAAGTACAATTTTGTCTGAAACGAGACAAACCCACAAGAGGATTAAAAGACGCATTTAAACAGTTATCTGTTTGCTATGGTTTTAAAAGTAAATTTTTTTTGTATTTATTTATTTCCCGTTGATACATGGGGCAAGATAAATCCCAGGCACCATGTTTTACGTCCAATAAGAGTTTTTCATCCCTCACGGCATTAAGACAGTTCACACAATTTAATGTTTCAGCTTGACAATCTGCGGGTGTATGATCGAGATTATCTGAAGTTCCACATTTAGGGCAAGATTTCAATTTGGAACAGGATTTAGCAGTGTGATGGAAACCATTGCAGTTGAAACATCGTAATATTTCTACCGCATCGAAGACATAGCAGTGGTCATAACCAATGAATAAGTCGCCGGCACTGATAAGAACTTCATAGGACGATTTGTCTAACTGAATAATAGCCTGATAGATTTTCTTATTCTTCTTGGTTGGAAAAAATTTAACAACTGAACACTCAATATTCAAATTAATTGCTGTGCAGTTGTTACGTACAGAATGTTCAACAAACTCAATTATTTCATCAGTATTATAACTTTCCGTCATACCTACTATTTTGAGCCGAGGCTGTACACCTTTGATTTCTTGAATATCATAGTTTTCCGCTAATTTTTCAGATGCCATCTTTTTAAAGCGCAAGTTTTCCTCCTTCGAGGAAAAACCTATCAGAAGACCTCCATTCTTAACGTTTTTGACTTTTGACAAACTTAACTGGGAATCAACGGGATTTATGTTTTTCTTTATATCAGTTTTGGTTTTAGCTGCAGATTGTTCAGTATTTTTGGGTTTGATAATGACAGCAGGTTGTGTTTTGTTTTTTATAATTTCAGAGTAAGAAGGGCTAACTTGGGGGGCAGGTGGTTTTTCAGCTGCGGATGATTTAGACATAGTTGCCTGAAGAATATTCGATTTTAGGTCCACAAACACAGAATTTAGATTGTCCAGCATTTCCTTGTACTTTTGCTCCAAAAAGCTCTGTAACCCAGGTTGGTCTATTGTAAAACACTTCCTTTCGCAATCTACACATTTCCACGATAAACCGGAAATGACTTTCAGTTGTCTGTAAAGATCCGCAGGAATATTGACACAAGAGATATGAAACCGCCTGTTACAGACACCCGTACATGCCACGGATAAACTGTCTTCCCTGATTGCACCTAAACAATCACCACAAGGAGATAACATTATAAAGCTGCTAGAATTACAACTTTTCCTTGAAAGGAATCTGTGCAGAGATATATGCTACAAAATTTGCTTATTTGGGTTTAAAATGAAATGATGCCAATGTCAAATAAAAACGATCTAGCGATTCGCCTCCGACCGGCCAGCAGGCCGCGCCGGTCGATAAGCGAACAATCAAGAGCAAAAACACCTACTCTGATGGACGAGAAGGCAAATAAGTTAATTAATAAAAAAACCTAACCAAAATTTCCCAACACAAAAATTTTAATTAGGAGAATCGTATAACGAAGAGGCTTAAATTACAATAAGAAACAATATAAAGAATAGAATAAACTCACCAAAACAGCAGAAAATCGGAGAGATACGTACACTTCGACCGCTCAATGATGAGTTTACAATTATTATTCAAATTCAATAAAAATCGACAAAAATACAGTTTCTAGCTAAAATTTGATGGTTTCGTTGCACTTTCCGAGCCCGTAGGGTATCTGATTGGCTTAAAAGTACAAGAAAACACTTCAAAAGTGACGTTTCTGAAGAATTTTAACAGTTTTCTTGTATCTACGAACGCCAGAATGCATAAAATTGACCTAAACGTCTCCTTTTCCTATTCTGAGTCGATTCTGCATGCTTTAAGTGTGTTTGGTGGCTCAGAACCATCAAAAAACGTTGAAATATAGTTCAAATTCAATAAAAATCGACGAAAATACAGTTTCTAGCTAAAATTTGATGGTTTCGTTGCACTTTCCGAGCCCGTAGGGTATCTGATTGGCTTAAAAGTACAAGAAAACACTTCAAAAGTGACGTTTCTGAAGAATTTTAACAGTTTTCTTGTATCTACGAACGCCAGAATGCATAAAATTGACCTAAACGTCTCCTTTTCCTATTCTGAGTCGATTCTGCATGCTTTAAGTGTGTTTGGTGGCTCAGAACCATCAAAAAACGTTGAAATATAGTTCAAATTCAATAAAAATCGACAAAAATACAGTTTCTAGCTAAAATTTGATGGTTTCGTTGCACTTTCCGAGCCCGTAGGGTATCTGATTGGCTTAAAAGTACAAGAAAACACTTCAAAAGTGACGTTTCTGAAGAATTTTAACAGTTTTCTTGTATCTACGAACGCCAGAATGCATAAAATTGACCTAAACGTCTCCTTTTCCTATTCTGAGTCGATTCTGCATGCTTTAAGTGTGTTTGGTGGCTCAGAACCATCAAAAAACGTTGAAATATAGTTCAAATTCAATAAAAATCGACAAAAATACAGTTTCTAGCTAAAATTTGATGGTTTCGTTGCACTTTCCGAGCCCGTAGGGTATCTGATTGGCTTAAAAGTACAAGAAAACACTTCAAAAGTGACGTTTCTGAAGAATTTTAACAGTTTTCTTGTATCTACGAACGCCAGAATGCATAAAATTGACCTAAACGTCTCCTTTTCCTATTCTGAGTCGATTCTGCATGCTTTAAGTGTGTTTGGTGGCTCAGAACCATCAAAAAACGTTGAAATATAGTTCAAATTCAATAAAAATCGACAAAAATACAGTTTCTAGCTAAAATTTGATGGTTTCGTTGCACTTTCCGAGCCCGTTGGGTATCTGATTGGCTTAAAAGTACAAGAAAACACTTCAAAAGTGACGTTTCTGAAGAATTTTAACAGTTTTCTTGTATCTACGAACGCCAGAATGCATAAAATTGACCTAAACGTCTCCTTTTCCTATTCTGAGTCGATTCTGCATGCTTTAAGTGTGTTTGGTGGCTCAGAACCATCAAAAAACGTTGAAATATAGTTCAAATTCAATAAAAATCGACAAAAATACAGTTTCTAGCTAAAATTTGATGGTTTCGTTGCACTTTCCGAGCCCGTAGGGTATCTGATTGGCTTAAAAGTACAAGAAAACACTTCAAAAGTGACGTTTCTGAAGAATTTTAACAGTTTTCTTGTATCAACGAACGCCAGAATGCATAAAATTGACCTAAACGTCTCCTTTTCCTATTCTGAGTCGATTCTGCATGCTTTAAGTGTGTTTGGTGGCTCAGAACCATCAAAAAACGTTGAAATATAGTTCAAATTCAATAAAAATCGACAAAAATACAGTTTCTAGCTAAAATTTGATGGTTTCGTTGCACTTTCCGAGCCCGTAGGGTATCTGATTGGCTTAAAAGTACAAGAAAACACTTCAAAAGTGACGTTTCTGAAGAATTTTAACAGTTTTCTTGTATCTACGAACGCCAGAATGCATAAAATTGACCTAAACGTCTCCTTTTCCTATTCTGAGTCGATTCTGCATGCTTTAAGTGTGTTTGGTGGCTCAGAACCATCAAAAAACGTTGAAATATAGTTCAAATTCAATAAAAATCGACAAAAATACAGTTTCTAGCTAAAATTTGATGGTTTCGTTGCACTTTCCGAGCCCGTAGGGTATCTGATTGGCTTAAAAGTACAAGAAAACACTTCAAAAGTGACGTTTCTGAAGAATTTTAACAGTTTTCTTGTATCTACGAACGCCAGAATGCATAAAATTGACCTAAACGTCTCCTTTTCCTATTCTGAGTCGATTCTGCATGCTTTAAGTGTGTTTGGTGGCTCAGAACCATCAAAAAACGTTGAAATATAGTTCAAATTCAATAAAAATCGACAAAAATACAGTTTCTAGCTAAAATTTGATGGTTTCGTTGCACTTTCCGAGCCCGTAGGGTATCTGATTGGCTTAAAAGTACAAGAAAACACTTCACAAGTGACGTTTCTAAAGAATTTTAACAGTTTTCTTGTATCTACGAACGCCAGAATGCATAAAATTGACCTAAACGTCTCCTTTTCCTATTCTGAGTCGATTCTGCATGCTTTAAGTGTGTTTGGTGGCTCAGAACCATCAAAAAACGTTGAAATATAGTTCAAATTCAATAAAAATCGACAAAAATACAGTTTCTAGCTAAAATTTGATGGTTTCGTTGCACTTTCCGAGCCCGTTGGGTATCTGATTGGCTTAAAAGTACAAGAAAACACTTCAAAAGTGACGTTTCTGAAGAATTTTAACAGTTTTCTTGTATCTACGAACGCCAGAATGCATAAAATTGACCTAAACGTCTCCTTTTCCTATTCTGAGTCGATTCTGCATGCTTTAAGTGTGTTTGGTGGCTCAGAACCATCAAAAAACGTTGAAATATAGTTCAAATTCAATAAAAATCGACAAAAATACAGTTTCTAGCTAAAATTTGATGGTTTCGTTGCACTTTCCGAGCCCGTAGGGTATCTGATTGGCTTAAAAGTACAAGAAAACACTTCAAAAGTGACGTTTCTGAAGAATTTTAACAGTTTTCTTGTATCTACGAACGCCAGAATGCATAAAATTGACCTAAACGTCTCCTTTTCCTATTCTGAGTCGATTCTGCATGCTTTAAGTGTGTTTGGTGGCTCAGAACCATCAAAAAACGTTGAAATATAGTTCAAATTCAATAAAAATCGACAAAAATACAGTTTCTAGCTAAAATTTGATGGTTTCGTTGCACTTTCCGAGCCCGTAGGGTATCTGATTGTCTTAAAAGTACAAGAAAACACTTCAAAAGTGACGTTTCTGAAGAATTTTAACAGTTTTCTTGTATCTACGAACGCCAGAATGCATAAAATTGACCTAAACGTCTCCTTTTCCTATTCTGAGTCGATTCTGCATGCTTTAAGTGTGTTTGGTGGCTCAGAACCATCAAAAAACGTTGAAATATAGTTCAAATTCAATAAAAATCGACAAAAATACAGTTTCTAGCTAAAATTTGATGGTTTCGTTGCACTTTCCGAGCCCGTAGGGTATCTGATTGGCTTAAAAGTACAAGAAAACACTTCAAAAGTGACGTTTCTGAAGAATTTTAACAGTTTTCTTGTATCTACGAACGCCAGAATGCATAAAATTGACCTAAACGTCTCCTTTTCCTATTCTGAGTCGATTCTGCATGCTTTAAGTGTGTTTGGTGGCTCAGAACCATCAAAAAACGTTGAAATATAGTTCAAATTCAATAAAAATCGACAAAAATACAGTTTCTAGCTAAAATTTGATGGTTTCGTTGCACTTTCCGAGCCCGTAGGGTATCTGATTGGCTTAAAAGTACAAGAAAACACTTCAAAAGTGACGTTTCTGAAGAATTTTAACAGTTTTCTTGTATCTACGAACGCCAGAATGCATAAAATTGACCTAAACGTCTCCTTTTCCTATTCTGAGTCGATTCTGCATGCTTTAAGTGTGTTTGGTGGTTCAGAACCATCAAAAAACGTTGAAATATAGTTCAAATTCAATAAAAATCGACAAAAATACAGTTTCTAGCTAAAATTTGATGGTTTCGTTGCACTTTCCGAGCCCGTAGGGTATCTGATTGGCTTAAAAGTACAAGAAAACACTTCAAAAGTGACGTTTCTGAAGAATTTTAACAGTTTTCTTGTATCTACGAACGCCAGAATGCATAAAATTGACCTAAACGTCTCCTTTTCCTATTCTGAGTCGATTCTGCATGCTTTAAGTGTGTTTGGTGGCTCAGAACCATCAAAAAACGTTGAAATATAGTTCAAATTCAATAAAAATCGACAAAAATACAGTTTCTAGCTAAAATTTGATGGTTTCGTTGCACTTTCCGAGCCCGTAGGGTATCTGATTGGCTTAAAAGTACAAGAAAACACTTCAAAAGTGACGTTTCTGAAGAATTTTAACAGTTTTCTTGTATCTACGAACGCCAGAATGTATAAAAATGACCTAAACGTCTCCTTTTCCTATTCTGAGTCGATTCTGCATGCTTTAAGTGTGTTTGGTGGCTCAGAACCATCAAAAAACGTTGAAATATAGTTCAAATTCAATAAAAATCGACAAAAATACAGTTTCTAGCTAAAATTTGATGGTTTCGTTGCACTTTCCGAGCCCGTAGGGTATCTGATTGGCTTAAAAGTACAAGAAAACACTTCAAAAGTGACGTTTCTGAAGAATTTTAACAGTTTTCTTGTATCTACGAACGCCAGAATGCATAAAATTGACCTAAACGTCTCCTTTTCCTATTCTGAGTCGATTCTGCATGCTTTAAGTGTGTTTGGTGGCTCAGAACCATCAAAAAACGTTGAAATATAGTTCAAATTCAATAAAAATCGACAAAAATACAGTTTCTAGCTAAAATTTGATGGTTTCGTTGCACTTTCCGAGCCCGTAGGGTATCTGATTGGCTTAAAAGTACAAGAAAACACTTCAAAAGTGACGTTTCTGAAGAATTTTAACAGTTTTCTTGTATCTACGAACGCCAGAATGCATAAAATTGACCTAAACGTCTCCTTTTCCTATTCTGAGTCGATTCTGCATGCTTTAAGTGTGTTTGGTGGCTCAGAACCATCAAAAAACGTTGAAATATAGTTCAAATTCAATAAAAATCGACAAAAATACAGTTTCTAGCTAAAATTTGATGGTTTCGTTGCACTTTCCGAGCCCGTAGGGTATCTGATTGACTTAAAAGTACAAGAAAACACTTCAAAAGTGACGTTTCTGAAGAATTTTAACAGTTTTCTTGTATCTACGAACGCCAGAATGCATAAAATTGACCTAAACGTCTCCTTTTCCTATTCTGAGTCGATTCTGCATGCTTTAAGTGTGTTTGGTGGCTCAGAACCATCAAAAAACGTTGAAATATAGTTCAAATTCAATAAAAATCGACAAAAATACAGTTTCTAGCTAAAATTTGATGGTTTCGTTGCACTTTCCGAGCCCGTAGGGTATCTGATTGGCTTAAAAGTACAAGAAAACACTTCAAAAGTGAAGTTTCTGAAGAATTTTAACAGTTTTCTTGTATCTACGAACGCCAGAATGCATAAAATTGACCTAAACGTCTCCTTTTCCTATTCTGAGTCGATTCTGCATGCTTTAAGTGTGTTTGGTGGCTCAGAACCATCAAAAAACGTTGAAATATAGTTCAAATTCAATAAAAATCGACAAAAATACAGTTTCTAGCTAAAATTTGATGGTTTCGTTGCACTTTCCGAGCCCGTAGGGTATCTGATTGGCTTAAAAGTACAAGAAAACACTTCAAAAGTGACGTCTCTGAAGAATTTTAACAGTTTTCTTGTATCTACGAACGCCAGAATGCATAAAATTGACCTAAACGTCTCCTTTTCCTATTCTGAGTCGATTCTGCATGCTTTAAGTGTGTTTGGTGGCTCAGAACCATCAAAAAACGTTGAAATATAGTTCAAATTCAATAAAAATCGACAAAAATACAGTTTCTAGCTAAAATTTGATGGTTTCGTTGCACTTTCCGAGCCCGTAGGGTATCTGATTGGCTTAAAAGTACAAGAAAACACTTCAAAAGTGACGTTTCTAAAGAATTTTAACAGTTTTCTTGTATCTACGAACGCCAGAATGCATAAAATTGACCTAAACGTCTCCTTTTCCTATTCTGAGTCGATTCTGCATGCTTTAAGTGTGTTTGGTGGCTCAGAACCATCAAAAAACGTTGAAATATAGTTCAAATTCAATAAAAATCGACAAAAATACAGTTTCTAGCTAAAATTTGATGGTTTCGTTGCACTTTCCGAGCCCGTTGGGTATCTGATTGGCTTAAAAGTACAAGAAAACACTTCAAAAGTGACGTTTCTGAAGAATTTTAACAGTTTTCTTGTATCTACGAACGCCAGAATGCATAAAATTGACCTAAACGTCTCCTTTTCCTATTCTGAGTCGATTCTGCATGCTTTAAGTGTGTTTGGTGGCTCAGAACCATCAAAAAACGTTGAAATATAGTTCAAATACAATAAAAATCGACAAAAATACAGTTTCTAGCTAAAATTTTATGGTTTCGTTGCACTTTCCGAGCCCGTTGGGTATCTGATTGGCTTAAAAGTACAAGAAAACACTTCAAAAGTGACGTTTCTGAAGAATTTTAACAGTTTTCTTGTATCTACGAACGCCAGAATGCATAAAATTGACCTAAACGTCTCCTTTTCCTATTCTGAGTCGATTCTGCATGCTTTAAGTGTGTTTGGTGGCTCAGAACCATCAAAAAACGTTGAAATATAGTTCAAATTCAATAAAAATCGACAAAAATACAGTTTCTAGCTAAAATTTGATGGTTTCGTTGCACTTTCCGAGCCCGTAGGGTATCTGATTGTCTTAAAAGTACAAGAAAACACTTCAAAAGTGACGTTTCTGAAGAATTTTAACAGTTTTCTTGTATCTACGAACGCCAGAATGCATAAAATTGACCTAAACGTCTCCTTTTCCTATTCTGAGTCGATTCTGCATGCTTTAAGTGTGTTTGGTGGCTCAGAACCATCAAAAAACGTTGAAATATAGTTCAAATTCAATAAAAATCGACAAAAATACAGTTTCTAGCTAAAATTTGATGGTTTCGTTGCACTTTCCGAGCCCGTAGGGTATCTGATTGGCTTAAAAGTACAAGAAAACACTTCAAAAGTGACGTTTCTGAAGAATTTTAACAGTTTTCTTGTATCTACGAACGCCAGAATGCATAAAATTGACCTAAACGTCTCCTTTTCCTATTCTGAGTCGATTCTGCATGCTTTAAGTGTGTTTGGTGGCTCAGAACCATCAAAAAACGTTGAAATATAGTTCAAATTCAATAAAAATCGACAAAAATACAGTTTCTAGCTAAAATTTGATGGTTTCGTTGCACTTTCCGAGCCCGTAGGGTATCTGATTGGCTTAAAAGTACAAGAAAACACTTCAAAAGTGACGTTTCTGAAGAATTTTAACAGTTTTCTTGTATCTACGAACGCCAGAATGCATAAAATTGACCTAAACGTCTCCTTTTCCTATTCTGAGTCGATTCTGCATGCTTTAAGTGTGTTTGGTGGTTCAGAACCATCAAAAAACGTTGAAATATAGTTCAAATTCAATAAAAATCGACAAAAATACAGTTTCTAGCTAAAATTTGATGGTTTCGTTGCACTTTCCGAGCCCGTAGGGTATCTGATTGGCTTAAAAGTACAAGAAAACACTTCAAAAGTGACGTTTCTGAAGAATTTTAACAGTTTTCTTGTATCTACGAACGCCAGAATGCATAAAATTGACCTAAACGTCTCCTTTTCCTATTCTGAGTCGATTCTGCATGCTTTATGTGTGTTTGGTGGCTCAGAACCATCAAAAAACGTTGAAATATAGTTCAAATTCAATAAAAATCGACAAAAATACAGTTTCTAGCTAAAATTTGATGGTTTCGTTGCACTTTCCGAGCCCGTAGGGTATCTGATTGGCTTAAAAGTACAAGAAAACACTTCAAAAGTGACGTTTCTGAAGAATTTTAACAGTTTTCTTGTATCTACGAACGCCAGAATGTATAAAAATGACCTAAACGTCTCCTTTTCCTATTCTGAGTCGATTCTGCATGCTTTAAGTGTGTTTGGTGGCTCAGAACCATCAAAAAACGTTGAAATATAGTTCAAATTCAATAAAAATCGACAAAAATACAGTTTCTAGCTAAAATTTGATGGTTTCGTTGCACTTTCCGAGCCCGTAGGGTATCTGATTGGCTTAAAAGTACAAGAAAACACTTCAAAAGTGACGTTTCTGAAGAATTTTAACAGTTTTCTTGTATCTACGAACGCCAGAATGCATAAAATTGACCTAAACGTCTCCTTTTCCTATTCTGAGTCGATTCTGCATGCTTTATGTGTGTTTGGTGGCTCAGAACCATCAAAAAACGTTGAAATATAGTTCAAATTCAATAAAAATCGACAAAAATACAGTTTCTAGCTAAAATTTGATGGTTTCGTTGCACTTTCCGAGCCCGTAGGGTATCTGATTGGCTTAAAAGTACAAGAAAACACTTCAAAAGTGACGTTTCTGAAGAATTTTAACAGTTTTCTTGTATCTACGAACGCCAGAATGTATAAAAATGACCTAAACGTCTCCTTTTCCTATTCTGAGTCGATTCTGCATGCTTTAAGTGTGTTTGGTGGCTCAGAACCATCAAAAAACGTTGAAATATAGTTCAAATTCAATAAAAATCGACAAAAATACAGTTTCTAGCTAAAATTTGATGGTTTCGTTGCACTTTCCGAGCCCGTAGGGTATCTGATTGGCTTAAAAGTACAAGAAAACACTTCAAAAGTGACGTTTCTGAAGAATTTTAACAGTTTTCTTGTATCTACGAACGCCAGAATGCATAAAATTGACCTAAACGTCTCCTTTTCCTATTCTGAGTCGATTCTGCATGCTTTAAGTGTGTTTGGTGGCTCAGAACCATCAAAAAACGTTGAAATATAGTTCAAATTCAATAAAAATCGACAAAAATACAGTTTCTAGCTAAAATTTGATGGTTTCGTTGCACTTTCCGAGCCCGTAGGGTATCTGATTGGCTTAAAAGTACAAGAAAACACTTCAAAAGTGACGTTTCTGAAGAATTTTAACAGTTTTCTTGTGTCTACGAACGCCAGAATGCATAAAATTGACCTAAACGTCTCCTTTTCCTATTCTGAGTCGATTCTGCATGCTTTAAGTGTGTTTGGTGGCTCAGAACCATCAAAAAACGTTGAAATATAGTTCAAATTCAATCAAAATCGACAAAAATACAGTTTCTAGCTAAAATTTGATGGTTTCGTTGCACTTTCCGAGCCCGTAGGGTATCTGATTGGCTTAAAAGTACAAGAAAACACTTCAAAAGTGACGTTTCTGAAGAATTTTAACAGTTTTCTTGTATCTACGAACGCCAGAATGCATAAAATTGACCTAAACGTCTCCTTTTCCTATTCTGAGTCGATTCTGCATGCTTTAAGTGTGTTTGGTGGCTCAGAACCATCAAAAAACGTTGAAATATAGTTCAAATTCAATAAAAATCGACAAAAATACAGTTTCTAGCTAAAATTTGATGGTTTCGTTGCACTTTCCGAGCCCGTAGGGTATCTGATTGGCTTAAAAGTACAAGAAAACACTTCAAAAGTGACGTTTCTGAAGAATTTTAACAGTTTTCTTGTATCTACGAACGCCAGAATGCATAAAATTGACCTAAACGTCTCCTTTTCCTATTCTGAGTCGATTCTGCATGCTTTAAGTGTGTTTGGTGGCTCAGAACCATCAAAAAACGTTGAAATATAGTTCAAATTCAATAAAAATCGACAAAAATACAGTTTCTAGCTAAAATTTGATGGTTTCGTTGCACTTTCCGAGCCCGTAGGGTATCTGATTGGCTTAAAAGTACAAGAAAACACTTCAAAAGTGACGTTTCTGAAGAATTTTAACAGTTTTCTTGTATCTACGAACGCCAGAATGCATAAAATTGACCTAAACGTCTCCTTTTCCTATTCTGAGTCGATTCTGCATGCTTTAAGTGTGTTTGGTGGCTCAGAACCATCAAAAAACGTTGAAATATAGTTCAAATTCAATAAAAATCGACAAAAATACAGTTTCTAGCTAAAATTTGATGGTTTCGTTGCACTTTCCGAGCCCGTAGGGTATCTGATTGACTTAAAAGTACAAGAAAACACTTCAAAAGTGACGTTTCTGAAGAATTTTAACAGTTTTCTTGTATCTACGAACGCCAGAATGCATAAAATTGACCTAAACGTCTCCTTTTCCTATTCTGAGTCGATTCTGCATGCTTTAAGTGTGTTTGGTGGCTCAGAACCATCAAAAAACGTTGAAATATAGTTCAAATTCAATAAAAATCGACAAAAATACAGTTTCTAGCTAAAATTTGATGGTTTCGTTGCACTTTCCGAGCCCGTAGGGTATCTGATTGGCTTAAAAGTACAAGAAAACACTTCAAAAGTGACGTTTCTGAAGAATTTTAACAGTTTTCTTGTATCTACGAACGCCAGAATGCATAAAATTGACCTAAACGTCTCCTTTTCCTATTCTGAGTCGATTCTGCATGCTTTAAGTGTGTTTGGTGGCTCAGAACCATCAAAAAACGTTGAAATATAGTTCAAATTCAATAAAAATCGACAAAAATACAGTTTCTAGCTAAAATTTGATGGTTTCGTTGCACTTTCCGAGCCCGTAGGGTATCTGATTGGCTTAAAAGTACAAGAAAACACTTCAAAAGTGACGTTTCTGAAGAATTTTAACAGTTTTCTTGTATCTACGAACGCCAGAATGCATAAAATTGACCTAAACGTCTCCTTTTCCTATTCTGAGTCGATTCTGCATGCTTTAAGTGTGTTTGGTGGCTCAGAACCATCAAAAAACGTTGAAATATAGTTCAAATTCAATAAAAATCGACAAAAATACAGTTTCTAGCTAAAATTTGATGGTTTCGTTGCACTTTCCGAGCCCGTAGGGTATCTGATTGGCTTAAAAGTACAAGAAAACACTTCAAAAGTGACGTTTCTGAAGAATTTTAACAGTTTTCTTGTATCTACGAACGCCAGAATGCATAAAATTGACCTAAACGTCTCCTTTTCCTATTCTGAGTCGATTCTGCATGCTTTAAGTGTGTTTGGTGGCTCAGAACCATCAAAAAACGTTGAAATATAGTTCAAATTCAATAAAAATCGACAAAAATACAGTTTCTAGCTAAAATTTGATGGTTTCGTTGCACTTTCCGAGCCCGTAGGGTATCTGATTGGCTTAAAAGTACAAGAAAACACTTCAAAAGTGACGTTTCTGAAGAATTTTAACAGTTTTCTTGTATCTACGAACGCCAGAATGCATAAAATTGACCTAAACGTCTCCTTTTCCTATTCTGGGTCGATTCTGCATGCTTTAAGTGTGTTTGGTGGCTCAGAACCATCAAAAAACTTTGAAATATAGTTCAAATTCAATAAAAATCGATAAAAATACAGTTTCTAGCTAAAATTTGATGGTTTCGTTGCACTTTCCGAGCCCGTAGGGTATCTGATTGGCTTAAAAGTACAAGAAAACACTTCAAAAGTGACGTTTCTGAAGAATTTTAACAGTTTTCTTGTATCTACGAACGCCAGAATGCATAAAATTGACCTAAACGTCTCCTTTTCCTATTCTGAGTCGATTCTGCATGCTTTAAGTGTGTTTGGTGGCTCAGAACCATCAAAAAACGTTGAAATATAGTTCAAATTCAATAAAAATCGACAAAAATACAGTTTCTAGCTGAAATTTGATGGTTTCGTTGCACTTTCCGAGCCCGTAGGGTATCTGATTGGCTTAAAAGTACAAGAAAACACTTCAAAAGTGACGTTTCTGAAGAATTTTAACAGTTTTCTTGTATCTACGAACGCCAGAATGCATAAAATTGACCTAAACGTCTCCTTTTCCTATTCTGAGTCGATTCTGCATGCTTTAAGTGTGTTTGGTGGCTCAGAACCATCAAAAAACGTTGAAATATAGTTAAAATGCAAAAAAAATCGACAAAAATACAGTTTCTAGCTAAAATTTGATGGTTTCGTTGCACTTTCCGAGCCCGTAGGGTATCTGATTGGCTTAAAAGTACAAGAAAACACTTCAAAAGTGACGTTTCTGAAGAATTTTAACAGTTTTCTTGTATCTACGAACGCCAGAATGCATAAAATTGACCTAAACGTCTCCTTTTCCTATTCTGAGTCGATTCTGCATGCTTTAAGTGTGTTTGGTGGCTCAGAACCATCAAAAAACGTTGAAATATAGTTCAAATTCAATAAAAATCGACAAAAATACAGTTTCTAGCTAAAATTTGATGGTTTCGTTGCACTTTCCGAGCCCGTAGGGTATCTGATTGGCTTAAAAGTACAAGAAAACACTTCAAAAGTGACGTTTCTGAAGAATTTTAACAGTTTTCTTGTATCTACGAACGCCAGAATGCATAAAATTGACCTAAACGTCTCCTTTTCCTATTCTGAGTCGATTCTGCATGCTTTAAGTGTGTTTGGTGGCTCAGAACCATCAAAAAACGTTGAAATATAGTTCAAATTCAATAAAAATCGACAAAAATACAGTTTCTAGCTAAAATTTGATGGTTTCGTTGCACTTTCCGAGCCCGTAGGGTATCTGATTGGCTTAAAAGTACAAGAAAACACTTCAATAGTGACGTTTCTGAAGAATTTTAACAGTTTTCTTGTATCTACGAACGCCAGAATGCATAAAATTGACCTAAACGTCTCCTTTTCCTATTCTGAGTCGATTCTGCATGCTTTAAGTGTGTTTGGTGGCTCAGAACCATCAAAAAACGTTGAAATATAGTTCAAATTCAATAAAAATCGACAAAAATACAGTTTCTAGCTAAAATTTGATGGTTTCGTTGCACTTTCCGAGCCCGTAGGGTATCTGATTGGCTTAAAAGTACAAGAAAACACTTCAAAAGTGACGTTTCTGAAGAATTTTAACAGTTTTCTTGTATCTACGAACGCCAGAATGCATAAAATTGACCTAAACGTCTCCTTTTCCTATTCTGAGTCGATTCTGCATGCTTTAATTGTGTTTGGTGGCTCAGAACCATCAAAAAACGTTGAAATATAGTTCAAATTCAATAAAAATCGACAAAAATACAGTTTCTAGCTAAAATTTGATGGTTTCGTTGCACTTTCCGAGCCCGTAGGGTATCTGATTGGCTTAAAAGTACAAGAAAACATTTCAAAAGTGACGTTTCTGAAGAATTTTAACAGTTTTCTTGTATCTACGAACACCAGAATGCATAAAATTGACCTAAACGTCTCCTTTTCCTATTCTGAGTTGATTCTGCATGCTTTAAGTGTGTTTGGTGGCTCAGAACCATCAAAAAACGTTGAAATATAGTTCAAATTCAATAAAAATCGACAAAAATACAGTTTCTAGCTAAAATTTGATGGTTTCGTTGCACTTTCCGAGCCCATAGGGTATCTGATTGGCTTAAAAGTACAAGAAAACACTTCAAAAGTGACGTTTCTGAAGAATTTTAACAGTTTTCTTGTATCTACGAACGCCAGAATGCATAAAATTGACCTAAACGTCTCCTTTTCCTATTCTGAGTGGATTCTGCATGCTTTAAGTGTGTTTGGTGGCTCAGAACCATCAAAAAACGTTGAAATATAGTTCAAATTCAATAAAAATCGACAAAAATACAGTTTCTAGCTAAAATTTGATGGTTTCGTTGCACTTTCCGAGCCCGTAGGGTATCTGATTGGCTTAAAAGTACAAGAAAACACTTCAAAAGTGACGTTTCTGAAGAATTTTAACAGTTTTCTTGTATCTACGAACGCCAGAATGCATAAAATTGACCTAAACGTCTCCTTTTCCTATTCTGAGTCGATTCTGCATGCTTTAAGTGTGTTTGGTGGCTCAGAACCATCAAAAAACGTTGAAATATAGTTCAAATTCAATAAAAATCGACAAAAATACAGTTTCTAGCTAAAATTTGATGGTTTCGTTGCACTTTCCGAGCCCGTTGGGTATCTGATTGGCTTAAAAGTACAACAAAACACTTCAAAAGTGACGTTTCTGAAGAATTTTAACAGTTTTCTTGTATCTACGAACGCCAGAATGCATAAAATTGACCTAAACGTCTCCTTTTCTTATTCTGAGTCGATTCTGCATGCTTTAAGTGTGTTTGGTGGCTCAGAACCATCAAAAAACGTTGAAATATAGTTCAAATTCAATAAAAATCGACAAAAATACAGTTTCTAGCTAAAATTTGATGGTTTCGTTGCACTTTCCGAGCCCGTAGGGTATCTGATTGGCTTAAAAGTACAAGAAAACACTTCAAAAGTGACGTTTCTGAAGAATTTTAACAGTTTTCTTGTATCTACGAACGCCAGAATGCATAAAATTGACCTAAACGTCTCCTTTTCCTATTCTGAGTCGATTCTGCATGCTTTAAGTGTGTTTGGTGGCTCAGAACCATCAAAAAACGTTGAAATATAGTTCAAATTCAATAAAAATCGACAAAAATACAGTTTCTAGCTAAAATTTGATGGTTTCGTTGCACTTTCCGAGCCCGTAGGGTATCTGATTGGCTTAAAAGTACAAGAAAACACTTCAAAAGTGACGTTTCTGAAGAATTTTAACAGTTTTCTTGTATCTACGAACGCCAGAATGCATAAAATTGACCTAAACGTCTCCTTTTCCTATTCTGAGTCGATTCTGCATGCTTTAAGTGTGTTTGGTGGCTCAGAACCATCAAAAAACGTTGAAATATAGTTCAAATTCAATAAAAATCGACAAAAATACAGTTTCTAGCTAAAATTTGATGGTTTCGTTGCACTTTCCGAGCCCGTTGGGTATCTGATTGGCTTAAAAGTACAACAAAACACTTCAAAAGTGACGTTTCTGAAGAATTTTAACAGTTTTCTTGTATCTACGAACGCCAGAATGCATAAAATTGACCTAAACGTCTCCTTTTCTTATTCTGAGTCGATTCTGCATGCTTTAAGTGTGTTTGGTGGCTCAGAACCATCAAAAAACGTTGAAATATAGTTCAAATTCAATAAAAATCGACAAAAATACAGTTTCTAGCTAAAATTTGATGGTTTCGTTGCACTTTCCGAGCCCGTAGGGTATCTGATTGGCTTAAAAGTACAAGAAAACACTTCAAAAGTGACGTTTCTGAAGAATTTTAACAGTTTTCTTGTATCTACGAACGCCAGAATGCATAAAATTGACCTAAACGTCTCCTTTTCCTATTCTGAGTCGATTCTGCATGCTTTAAGTGTGTTTGGTGGCTCAGAACCATCAAAAAACGTTGAAATATAGTTCAAATTCAATAAAAATCGACAAAAATACAGTTTCTAGCTAAAATTTGATGGTTTCGTTGCACTTTCCGAGCCCGTAGGGTATCTGATTGGCTTAAAAGTACAAGAAAACACTTCAAAAGTGACGTTTCTGAAGAATTTTAACAGTTTTCTTGTATCTACGAACGCCAGAATGCATAAAATTGACCTAAACGTCTCCTTTTCCTATTCTGAGTCGATTCTGCATGCTTTAAGTGTTTTTGGTGGCTCAGAACCATCAAAAAACGTTGAAATATAGTTCAAATTCAATAAAAATCGACAAAAATACAGTTTCTAGCTAAAATTTGATGGTTTCGTTGCACTTTCCGAGCCCGTAGGGTATCTGATTGGCTTAAAAGTACAAGAAAACACTTCAATAGTGACGTTTCTGAAGAATTTTAACAGTTTTCTTGTATCTACGAACGCCAGAATGCATAAAATTGACCTAAACGTCTCCTTTTCCTATTCTGAGTCGATTCTGCATGCTTTAAGTGTGTTTGGTGGCTCAGAACCATCAAAAAACGTTGAAATATAGTTCAAATTCAATAAAAATCGACAAAAATACAGTTTCTAGCTAAAATTTGATGGTTTCGTTGCACTTTCCGAGCCCGTAGGGTATCTGATTGGCTTAAAAGTACAAGAAAACACTTCAAAAGTGACGTTTCTGAAGAATTTTAACAGTTTTCTTGTATCTACGAACGCCAGAATGCATAAAATTGACCTAAACGTCTCCTTTTCCTATTCTGAGTCGATTCTGCATGCTTTAAGTGTGTTTGGTGGCTCAGAACCATCAAAAAACGTTGAAATATAGTTCAAATTCAATAAAAATCGACAAAAATACAGTTTCTAGCTAAAATTTGATGGTTTCGTTGCATTTTCCGAGCCCGTGGGGTATCTGATTGGCTTAAAAGTACAAGAAAACACTTCAAAAGTGACGTTTCTGAAGAATTTTAACAGTTTTCTTGTATCTACGAACGCCAGAATGCATAAAATTGACCTAAACGTCTCCTTTTCCTATTCTGAGTCGATTCTGCATGCTTTAAGTGTGTTTGGTGGCTCAGAACCATCAAAAAACGTTGAAATATAGTTCAAATTCAATAAAAATCGACAAAAATACAGTTTCTAGCTAAAATTTGATGGTTTCGTTGCACTTTCCGAGCCCGTAGGGTATCTGATTGGCTTAAAAGTACAAGAAAACACTTCAAAAGTGACGTTTCTGAAGAATTTTAACAGTTTTCTTGTATCTACGAACGCCAGAATGCATAAATTTGACCTAAACGTCTCCTTTTCCTATTCTGAGTCGATTCTGCATGCTTTAAGTGTGTTTGGTGGCTCAGAACCATCAAAAAACGTTGAAATATAGTTCAAATTCAATAAAAATCGACAAAAATACAGTTTCTAGCTAAAATTTGATGGTTTCGTTGCACTTTCCGAGCCCGTAGGGTATCTGATTGGCTTAAAAGTACAAGAAAACACTTCAAAAGTGACGTTTCTGAAGAATTTTAACAGTTTTCTTGTATCTACGAACGCCAGAATGCATAAAATTGACCTAAACGTCTCCTTTTCCTATTCTGAGTCGATTCTGCATGCTTTAAGTGTTTTTGGTGGCTCAGAACCATCAAAAAACGTTGAAATATAGTTCAAATTCAATAAAAATCGACAAAAATACAGTTTCTAGCTAAAATTTGATGGTTTCGTTGCACTTTCCGAGCCCGTAGGGTATCTGATTGGCTTAAAAGTACAAGAAAACACTTCAAAAGTGACGTTTCTGAAGAATTTTAACAGTTTTCTTGTATCTACGAACGCCAGAATGCATAAATTTGACCTAAACGTCTCCTTTTCCTATTCTGAGTCGATTCTGCATGCTTTAAGTGTGTTTGGTGGCTCAGAACCATCAAAAAACGTTGAAATATAGTTCAAATTCAATAAAAATCGACAAAAATACAGTTTCTAGCTAAAATTTGATGGTTTCGTTGCACTTTCCGAGCCCGTAGGGTATCTGATTGGCTTAAAAGTACAAGAAAACACTTCAAAAGTGACGTTTCTGAAGAATTTTAACAGTTTTCTTGTATCTACGAACGCCAGAATGCATAAAATTGACCTAAACGTCTCCTTTTCCTATTCTGAGTCGATTCTGCATGCTTTAAGTGTGTTTGGTGGCTCAGAACCATCAAAAAACGTTGAAATATAGTTCAAATTCAATAAAAATCGACAAAAATACAGTTTCTAGCTCAAATTTGATGGTTTCGTTGCACTTTCCGAGCCCGTAGAGTATCTGATTGGCTTAAAAGTACAAGAAAACACTTCAAAAGTGACGTTTCTGAAGAGTTTTAACAGTTTTCTTGTATCTACGAACGCCAGAATGCATAAAATTGACCTAAACGTCTCCTTTTCCTATTCTGAGTCGATTCTGCATGCTTTAAGTGTGTTTGGTGGCTCAGAACCATCAAAAAACGTTGAAATATAGTTCAAATTCAATAAAAATCGACAAAAATACAGTTTCTAGCTAAAATTTGATGGTTTCGTTGCACTTTCCGAGCCCGTTGGGTATCTGATTGGCTTAAAAGTACAAGAAAACACTTCAAAAGTGACGTTTCTGAAGAATTTTAACAGTTTTCTTGTATCTACGAACGCCAGAATGCATAAAATTGACCTAAACGTCTCCTTTTCCTATTCTGAGTCGATTCTGCATGCTTTAAGTGTGTTTGGTGGCTCAGAACCATCAAAAAACGTTGAAATATAGTTCAAATTCAATAAAAATCGACAAAAATACAGTTTCTAGCTAAAATTTGATGGTTTCGTTGCACTTTCCGAGCCCGTAGGATATCTGATTGGCTTAAAAGTACAAGAAAACACTTCAAAAGTGACGTTTCTGAAGAATTTTAACAGTTTTCTTGTATCTACGAACGCCAGAATGCATAAAATTGACCTAAACGTCTCCTTTTCCTATTCTGAGTCGATTCTGCATGCTTTAAGTGTGTTTGGTGGCTCAGAACCATCAAAAAACGTTGAAATATAGTTCAAATTCAATAAAAATCGACAAAAATACAGTTTCAAGCTAAAATTTGATGGTTTCGTTGCACTTTCCGAGCCCGTAGGGTATCTGATTGGCTTAAAAGTACAAGAAAACACTTCAAAAGAGACGTTTCTGAAGAATTTTAACAGTTTTCTTGTATCTACGAACGCCAGAATGCATAAAATTGACCTAAACGTCTCCTTTTCCTATTCTGAGTCGATTCTGCATGCTTTAAGTGTGTTTGGTGGCTCAGAACCATCAAAAAACGTTGAAATATAGTTCAAATTCAATAAAAATCGACAAAAATACAGTTTCTAGCTAAAATTTGATGGTTTCGTTGCACTTTCCGAGCCCGTAGGGTATCTGATTGGCTTAAAAGTACAAGAAAACACTTCAAAAGTGACGTTTCTGAAGAATTTTAACAGTTTTCTTGTATCTACGAACGCCAGAATGCATAAAATTGACCTAAACGTCTCCTTTTCCTATTCTGAGTCGATTCTGCATGCTTTAAGTGTGTTTGGTGGCTCAGAACCATCAAAAAACGTTGAAATATAGTTCAAATTCAATAAAAATCGACAAAAATACAGTTTCTAGCTAAAATTTGATGGTTTCGTTGCACTTTCCGAGCCCGTAGGGTATCTGATTGGCTTAAAAGTACAAGAAAACACTTCAAAAGTGACGTTTCTGAAGAATTTTAACAGTTTTCTTGTATCTACGAACGCCAGAATGCATAAAATTGACCTAAACGTCTCCTTTTCCTATTCTGAGTCGATTCTGCATGCTTTAAGTGTGTTTGGTGGCTCAGAACCATCAAAAAACGTTGAAATATAGTTCAAATTCAATAAAAATCGACAAAAATACAGTTTCTAGCTAAAATTTGTTGGTTTCGTTGCACTTTCCGAGCCCGTAGGGTATCTGATTGGCTTAAAAGTACAAGAAAACACTTCAAAAGTGACGTTTCTGAAGAATTTTAACAGTTTTCTTGTATCTACGAACGCCAGAATGCATAAAATTGACCTAAACGTCTCCTTTTCCTATTCTGAGTCGATTCTGCATGCTTTAAGTGTGTTTGGTGGCTCAGAACCATCAAAAAACGTTGAAATATAGTTCAAATTCAATAAAAATCGACAAAAATACAGTTTCTAGCTAAAATTTGATGGTTTCGTTGCACTTTCCGAGCCCGTAGGGTATCTGATTGGCTTAAAAGTACAAGAAAACACTTCAAAAGTGACGTTTCTGAAGAATTTTAACAGTTTTCTTGTATCTACTAACGCCAGAATGCATAAAATTGACCTAAACGTCTCCTTTTCCTATTCTGAGTCGATTCTGCATGCTTTAAGTGTGTTTGGTGGCTCAGAACCATCAAAAAACGTTGAAATATAGTTCAAATTCAATAAAAATCGACAAAAATACAGTTTCTAGCTAAAATTTGTTGGTTTCGTTGCACTTTCCGAGCCCGTAGGGTATCTGATTGGCTTAAAAGTACAAGAAAACAATTCAAAAGTGACGTTTCTGAAGAATTTTAACAGTTTTCTTGTATCTACGAACGCCAGAATGCATAAAATTGACCTAAACGTCTCCTTTTCCTATTCTGAGTCGATTCTGCATGCTTTAAGTGTGTTTGGTGGCTCAGAACCATCAAAAAACGTTGAAATATAGTTCAAATTCAATAAAAATCGACAAAAATACAGTTTCTAGCTAAAATTTGATGGTTTCGTTGCATTTCCGAGCCCGTAGGGTATCTGATTGGCTTAAAAGTACAAGAAAACACTTCAAAAGTGACGTTTCTGAAGAATTTTAACAGTTTTCTTGTATCTACCAACGCCAGAATGCATAAAATTGACCTAAACGTCTCCTTTTCCTATTCTGAGTCGATTCTGCATGCTTTAAGTGTGTTTGGTGGCTCAGAACCATCAAAAAACGTTGAAATATAGTTCAAATTCAATAAAATTCGACAAAAATACAGTTTCTAGCTAAAATTTGATGGTTTCGTTGCACTTTCCGAGCCCGTAGGGTATCTGATTGGCTTAAAAGTACAAGAAAACACTTCAAAAGTGACGTTTCTGAAGAATTTTAACAGTTTTCTTGTATCTACGAACGCCAGAATGCATAAAATTGACCTAAACGTCTCCTTTTCCTATTCTGAGTCGATTCTGCATGCTTTAAGTGTTTTTGGTGGCTCAGAACCATCAAAAAACGTTGAAATATAGTTCAAATTCAATAAAAATCGACAAAAATACAGTTTCTAGCTAAAATTTGATGGTTTGGTTGCACTTTCCGAGCCCGTAGGGTATCTGATTGGCTTAAAAGTACAAGAAAACACTTCAATAGTGACGTTTCTGAAGAATTTTAACAGTTTTCTTGTATCTACGAACGCCAGAATGCATAAAATTGACCTAACGTCTCCTTTTCCTATTCTGAGTCGATTCTGCATGCTTTAAGTGTGTTTGGTGGCTCAGAACCATCAAAAAACGTTGAAATATAGTTCAAATTCAATAAAAATCGACAAAAATACAGTTTCTAGCTAAAATTTGATGGTTTCGTTGCACTTTCCGAGCCCGTGGGTATCTGATTGGCTTAAAAGTACAAGAAAACACTTCAAAAGTGACGTTTCTGAAGAATTTTAACAGTTTTCTTGTATCTACGAACGCCAGAATGCATAAAATTGACCTAAACGTCTCCTTTTCCTATTCTGAGTCGATTCTGCATGCTTTAAGTGTGTTTGGTGGCTCAGAACCATCAAAAAACGTTGAAACATAGTTCAAATTCAATAAAAATCGACAAAAATACAGTTTCTAGCTAAAATTTGATGGTTTCGTTGCACTTTCCGAGCCCGTAGGGTATCTGATTGGCTTAAAAGTACAAGAAAACACTTCAAAAGTGACGTTTCTGAAGAATTTTAACAGTTTTCTTGTATCTACGAACGCCAGAATGCATAAAATTGACCTAAACGTCTCCTTTTCCTATTCTGAGTCGATTCTGCATGCTTTAAGTGTGTTTGGTGGCTCAGAACCATCAAAAAACGTTGAAATATAGTTCAAATTCAATAAAAATCGACAAAAATACAGTTTCTAGCTAAAATTTGTTGGTTTCGTTGCACTTTCCGAGCCCGTAGGGTATCTGATTGGCTTAAAAGTACAAGAAAACACTTCAAAAGTGACGTTTCTGAAGAATTTTAACAGTTTTCTTGTATCTACGAACGCCAGAATGCATAAAATTGACCTAAACGTCTCCTTTTCCTATTCTGAGTCGATTCTGCATGCTTTAAGTGTGTTTGGTGGCTCAGAACCTTCAAAAAACGTTGAAATATAGTTCAAATTCAATAAAAATCGACAAAAATACAGTTTCTAGCTAAAATTTGATGGTTTCGTTGCATTTCCGAGCCCGTAGGGTATCTGATTGGCTTAAAAGTACAAGAAAACACTTCAAAAGTGACGTTTCTGAAGAATTTTAACAGTTTTCTTGTATCTACGAACGCCAGAATGCATAAAATTGACCTAAACGTCTCCTTTTCCTATTCTGAGTCGATTCTGCATGCTTTAAGTGTGTTTGGTGGCTCAGAACCATCAAAAAACGTTGAAATATAGTTCAAATTCAATAAAAATCGACAAAAATACAATTTCTAGCTAAAATTTGATGGTTTCGTTGCACTTTCCGAGCCCGTAGGGTATCTGATTGGCTTAAAAGTACAAGAAAACACTTCAAAAGTGAAGTTACTGAAGAATTTTAACAGTTTTCTTGTATCTACGAACGCCAGAATGCAAAAAATTGACCTAAACGTCTCCTTTTCCTATTCTGAGTCGATTCTGCATGCTTTAAGTGTGTTTGGTGGCTCAGAACCATCAAAAAACGTTGAAATATAGTTCAAATTCAATAAAAATCGACAAAAATACAGTTTCTAGCTAAAATTTGATGGTTTCGTTGCACTTTCCGAGCCCGTAGGGTATCTGATTGGCTTAAAAGTACAAGAAAACACTTCAAAAGTGACGTTTCTGAAGAATTTTAACAGTTTTCTTGTATCTACGAACGCCAGAATGCATAAAATTGACCTAAACGTCTCCTTTTCCTATTCTGAGTCGATTCTGCATGCTTTAAGTGTGTTTGGTGGCTCAGAACCATCAAAAAACGTTGAAATATAGTTCAAATTCAATAAAAATCGACAGAAATACAGTTTCTAGCTAAAATTTGATGGTTTCGTTGCACTTTCCGAGCCCTTAGGGTATCTGATTGGCTTAAAAGTACAAGAAAACACTTCAAAAGTGACGTTTCTGAAGAATGTTAACAGTTTTCTTGTATCTACGAACGCCAGAATGCATAAAATTGACCTAAACGTCTCCTTTTCCTATTCTGAGTCGATTCTGCATGCTTTAAGTGTGTTTGGTGGCTCAGAACCATCAAAAAACGTTGAAATATATTATTATTATTATTATTATTATTGAATAGCATGCTCAAACAGAGTCAAGCTCCAATTACTGAGCATGCAACTTAGAATACACCTAGTAATTCAAACTTCAATTTATTATTTACTCAGAAAATTCACTCTTCTTTAATTCTCTGATCGTACAGTGAAATAAATCAAGTTCATTGTGAACATGGTTACCTAATTCGCACATTGTATACAGTGGGGAGTATTTCAACACGTCTGTTCTGGAAACATAAACATAGAATAAATTTTTGCACCTAGTGTGATATGGTCTTGCACTGATATGAAAATTTAATTGTGCGAGTACTCTCGGACAGTCAAATATGGAGTTTATTAATTTGTGCAAAAATATCACTCGAGCTCTTTTATTCCGATCAGTCAGACTCTGTGCTGAGAACCTTTCCAATAATCTCGTATGGGAGTATCCTTGAACTGGATAGACGCCGTCATTCCGATAACAAAGGTATTTAAAAAATCTTCTCACCACTCGCTCCAGATTCTGACGATAATTTGAATAATGCGGAAACCATACCACAGAAGCATACTCTAGCTGACTTCTTACCAAGGAGTTAAAAATCCGCAGTAATGTCGAATTATTCTTGAAATCTTTAGAATTGCGTACTATATATCCATAGGTCTTTAAGGATTTGCTAACAGTTGTCTCAATATGCCTTGAGAATAACAATTTTTTATCAAATATTACTCCTAAGTCACTCACGATTTCTGGCCTACTCAATAATACTTCCCCTATCTTATAATTGAACAATATTTCATTCTTTTTCAGTCCGAAAGTCATTGTCACACACTTTTTTCTATTAATAGGCATCTTGTTTGCCTGACACCAATTGACAGTTGCTTCAAGATTTTTTTGTAAATTTTCACAGTCCTCCACGCTGTGTATTTTGGAATATATTTTGAGGTCATCAGCATATAAGGAACATTGCACATTCAGACCATTGACAATGTCATTAATGAAAACGTTAAAAAGCAACGGCCCAAGAACTGAACCTTGCGGTACTCCCGAAACTGCCTCAAATTCTTCAGATATATATCCGTGGACAAGGACGAAACATTTACGTTCAGATAAATAGGAAGAGAAAAATTTTAACAATTTAGGTGTACAACCAATGACGTCAAGCTTAGACAAGAGTATTCTGTGATCCAGTCTATCAAAAGCTTTTGAACAGTCTAGATAGATCACATCAGTTTGACAATTAGAATCAGTAGCGCTAGAGATAAACTGCGTAATCTCACACAAATTAGTTACCGTCGACCTACCAGGTACAAAACCATGTTGCACTTCCGTTAAGGAATTCTTAAGTTGGAATATCATTTGTTTGTAGATAATAAATTCGAACACCTTAGCGAAGTTATTCATCAATGCCACTGGACGATAATTTTCAACTATGTTTTTGTCACCGCTTTTGAAAATAGGAACAATTTTGGATTTTTTCCACTCATCAGTATATAGTTCAAATTCAATAAAAATCGACAAAAATACAGTTTCTAGCTAAAATTTGATGGTTTCGTTGCACTTTCCGAGCCCGTAGGGTATCTGATTGGCTTAAAAGTACAAGAAAACATTTCAAAAGTGACGTTTCTGAAGAATTTTAACAGTTTTCTTGTATCTACGAACGCCAGAATGCATAAAATTGACCTAAACGTCTCCTTTTCCTATTCTGAGTCGATTCTGCATGCTTTAAGTGTGTTTGGTGGCTCAGAACCATCAAAAAACGTTGAAATATAGTTCAAATTCAATAAAAATCGACAAAAATTCAGTTTCTAGCTAAAATTTGATGGTTTCGTTGCACTTTCCGAGCCCGTAGGGTATCTGATTGGCTTAAAAGTACAAGAAAACACTTCAAAAGTGACGTTTCTGAAGAATTTTAACAGTTTTCTTGTATCTACGAACGCCAGAATGCATAAAATTGACCTAAACGTCTCCTTTTCCTATTCTGAGTCGATTCTGCATGCTTTAAGTGTGTTTGGTGGCTCAGAACCATCAAAAAACGTTGAAATATAGTTCAAATTCAATAAAAATCGACAAAAATACAGTTTCTAGCTAAAATTTGATGGTTTCGTTGCACTTTCCGAGCCCGTAGGGTATCTGATTGGCTTAAAAGTACAAGAAAACCCTTCAAAAGTGACGTTTCTGAAGAATTTTAACAGTTTTCTTGTATCTACGAACGCCAGAATGCATAAAATTGACCTAAACGTCTCCTTTTCCTATTCTGAGTCGATTCTGCATGCTTTAAGTGTGTTTGGTGGCTCAGAACCATCAAAAAACGTTGAAATATAGTTCAAATTCAATAAAAATCGACAAAAATACAGTTTCTAGCTAAAATTTGATGGTTTCGTTGCACTTTCCGAGCCCGTAGGGTATCTGATTGGCTTAAAAGTACAAGAAAACACTTAAAAAGTGACGTTTCTGAAGAATTTTAACAGTTTTCTTGTATCTACGAACGCCAGAATGCATAAAACTGACCTAAACGTCTCCTTTTCCTATTCTGAGTCGATTCTGCATGCTTTAAGTGTGTTTGGTGGCTCAGAACCATCAAAAAACTTTGAAATATAGTTCAAATTCAATAAAAATCGACAAAAATACAGTTTCTAGCTAAAATTTGATGGTTTCGTTGCACTTTCCGAGCCCGTGGGGTATCTGATTGGCTTAAAAGTACAAGAAAACACTTCAAAAGTGACGTTTCTGAAGAATTTTAACAGTTTTCTTGTATCTACGAACGCCAGAATGCATAAAATTGACCTAAACGTCTCCTTTTCCTATTCTGAGTCGATTCTGCATGCTTTAAGTGTGTTTGGTGGCTCAGAACCATCAAAAAACGTTGAAATATAGTTCAAATTCAATAAAAATCGACAAAAATACAGTTTCTAGCTAAAATTTGATGGTTTCGTTGCACTTTCCGAGCCCGTAGGGTATCTGATTGGCTTAAAAGTACAAGAAAACACTTCAAAAGTGACGTTTCTGAAGAATTTTAACAGTTTTCTTGTATCTACGAACGCCAGAATGCATAAAATTGACCTAAACGTCTCCTTTTCCTATTCTGAGTCGATTCTGCATGCTTTAAGTGTGTTTGGTGGCTCAGAACCATCAAAAAACGTTGAAATATAGTTCAAATTCAATAAAAATCGACAAAAATACAGTTTCTAGCTAAAATTTGATGGTTTCGTTGCACTTTCCGAGCCCGTAGGGTATCTGATTGGCTTAAAAGTACAAGAAAACACTTCAAAAGTGACGTTTCTGAAGAATTTTAACAGTTTTCTTGTATCTACGAACGCCAGAATGCATAAAATTGACCTAAACGTCTCCTTTTCCTATTCTGAGTCGATTCTGCATGCTTTAAGTGTGTTTGGTGGCTCAGAACCATCAAAAAACGTTGAAATATAGTTCAAATTCAATAAAAATCGACAAAAATACAGTTTCTAGCTAAAATTTGATGGTTTCGTTGCACTTTCCGAGCCCGTAGGGTATCTGATTGGCTTAAAAGTACAAGAAAACACTTCAAAAGTGACGTTTCTGAAGAATTTTAACAGTTTTCTTGTATCTACGAATGCCAGAATGCATAAAATTGACCTAAACGTCTCCTTTTCCTATTCTGAGTCGATTCTGCATGCTTTAAGTGTGTTTGGTGGCTCAGAACCATCAAAAAACGTTGAAATATAGTTCAAATTCAATAAAAATCGACAAAAATACAGTTTCTAGCTAAAATTTGTTGGTTTCGTTGCACTTTCCGAGCCCGTAGGGTATCTGATTGGCTTAAAAGTACAAGAAAACACTTCAAAAGTGACGTTTCTGAAGAATTTTAACAGTTTTCTTGTATCTACGAACGCCAGAATGCATAAAATTGACCTAAACGTCTCCTTTTCCTATTCTGAGTCGATTCTGCATGCTTAAAGTGTGTTTGGTGGCTCAGAACCATCAAAAAACGTTGAAATATAGTTCAAATTCAATAAAAATCGACAAAAATACAGTTTCTAGCTAAAATTTGATGGTTTCATTGCACTTTCCGAGCCCGTTGGGTATCTGATTGGCTTAAAAGTACAAGAAAACACTTCAAAAGTGACGTTTCTGAAGAATTTTAACAGTTTTCTTGTATCTACGAACGCCAGAATGCATAAAATTGACCTAAACGTCTCCTTTTCCTATTCTGAGTCGATTCTGCATGCTTTAAGTGTGTTTGGTGGCTCAGAACCATCAAAAAACGTTGAAATATAGTTCAAATTCAATAAAAATCGACAGAAATACAGTTTCTAGCAAAAATTTGATGGTTTCGTTGCACTTTCCGAGCCCGTAGGGTATCTGATTGGCTTAAAAGTACAAGAAAACACTTCATTAGTGACGTTTCTGAAGAATTTTAACAGTTTTCTTGTATCTACGAACGCCAGAATGCATAAAATTGACCTAAACGTCTCCTTTTCCTATTCTGAGTCGATTCTGCATGCTTTAAGTGTGTTTGGTGGCTCAGAACCATCAAAAAACGTTGAAATATAGTTCAAATTCAATAAAAATCGACAAAAATACAGTTTCTAGCTAAAATTTGATGGTTTCGTTGCACTTTCCGAGCCCGTAGGGTATCTGATTGGCTTAAAAGTACAAGAAAACATTTCAAAAGTGACGTTTCTGAAGAATTTTAACAGTTTTCTTGTATCTACGAACGCCAGAATGCATAAAATTGACCTAAACGTCTCCTTTTCCTATTCTGAGTCGATTCTGCATGCTTTAAGTGTGTTTGGTGGCTCAGAACCATCAAAAAACGTTGAAATATAGTTCAAATTCAATAAAAATCGACAAAAATACAGTTTCTAGCTAAAATTTGATGGTTTCGTTGCACTTTCCGAGCCCGTAGGGTATCTGATTGGCTTAAAAGTACAAGAAAACACTTCAAAAGTGACGTTTCTGAAGAATTTTAACAGTTTTCTTGTATCTACGAACGCCAGAATGCATAAAATTGACCTAAACGTCTCCTTTTCCTATTCTGAGTCGATTCTGCATGCTTTAAGTGTGTTTGGTGGCTCAGAACGATCAAAAAACGTTGAAATATAGTTCAAATTCAATAAAAATCGACAAAAATACAGTTTCTAGCTAAAATTTGATGGTTTCGTTGCACTTTCCGAGCCCGTAGGGTATCTGATTGGCTTAAAAGTACAAGAAAACACTTCAAAAGTAACGTTTCTGAAGAATTTTAACAGTTTTCTTGTATCTACGAACGCCAGAATGCATAAAATTGACCTAAACGTCTCCTTTTCCTATTCTGAGTCGATTCTGCATGCTTAAAGTGTGTTTGGTGGCTCAGAACCATCAAAAAACGTTGAAATATAGTTCAAATTCAATAAAAATCGACAAAAATACAGTTTCTAGCTAAAATTTGATGGTTTCGTTGCACTTTCCGAGCCCGTAGGGTATCTGATTGGCTTAAAAGTACAAGAAAACACTTCAAAAGTGACGTTTCTGAAGAATTTTAACAGTTTTCTTGTATCTACGAACGCCAGAATGCATAAAATTGACCTAAACGTCTCCTTTTCCTATTCTGAGTCGATTCTGCATGCTTTAAGTGTGTTTGGTGGCTCAGAACCATCAAAAAACGTTGAAATATAGTTCAAATTCAATAAAAATCGACAAAAATACAGTTTCTAGCTAAAATTTGATGGTTTCATTGCACTTTCCGAGCCCGTTGGGTATCTGATTGGCTTAAAAGTACAAGAAAACACTTCAAAAGTGACGTTTCTGAAGAATTTTAACAGTTTTCTTGTATCTACGAACGCCAGAATGCATAAAATTGACCTAAACGTCTCCTTTTCCTATTCTGAGTCGATTCTGCATGCTTTAAGTGTGTTTGGTGGCTCAGAACCATCAAAAAACGTTGAAATATAGTTCAAATTCAATAAAAATCGACAGAAATACAGTTTCTAGCTAAAATTTGATGGTTTCGTTGCACTTTCCGAGCCCGTAGGGTATCTGATTGGCTTAAAAGTACAAGAAAACACTTCAAAAGTGACGTTTCTGAAGAATTTTAACAGTTTTCTTGTATCTACGAACGCCAGAATGCATAAAATTGACCTAAACGTCTCCTTTTCCTATTCTGAGTCGATTCTGCATGCTTTAAGTGTGTTTGGTGGCTCAGAACCATCAAAAAACGTTGAAATATAGTTCAAATTCAATAAAAATCGACAAAAATACAGTTTCTAGCTAAAATTTGATGGTTTCGTTGCACTTTCCGAGCCCGTAGGGTATCTGATTGGCTTAAAAGTACAAGAAAACATTTCAAAAGTGACGTTTCTGAAGAATTTTAACAGTTTTCTTGTATCTACGAACGCCAGAATGCATAAAATTGACCTAAACGTCTCCTTTTCCTATTCTGAGTCGATTCTGCATGCTTTAAGTGTGTTTGGTGGCTCAGAACCATCAAAAAACGTTGAAATATAGTTCAAATTCAATAAAAATCGACAAATGAGTGTGAGATGTCACAGAGTAAAGACGTGTTTCCAGCTCTCTCCGGACTTCCGTGTAGGAAGTGTAAAATTTTACCGGTTAGTGGGTTATTATGTGTAAAATGTGGTTCGTTTAAGCCATCCCAGTTGTGTGAAAATATTAAAAAACATCAAGCTTATCAGTGATACGCAGATAATATGCTGCGATAACGTCGATGGCTCGTCGAAAAACGAATTGGATTCGGTGAATCTATCCCTGCACTCATCTCCTACAAATAGTACTGTGGATATTTCGGTTTTAATAAAGAAAGCAATGGAACCGCTTTTAGAGGAAATCAAGTACCTTCGAGCAGAGATTATTTCCCTCAAAGAAAGTAACATCGACCTGGTTAAAGTTCTAACCAGCGCTAATGTATCAGATAATAAATCGCTTTTCTCCTCAAAATTGAAAAAAGTGGACCCTATTCCATCGTCATACGTTGGACAGAAAAGAACTGAACCAATGTCGAAAAAACCAGGTTTTATTATAAGTAATCATGAGAAATTGCATACAAGAAACGAAAATATAAGAAATGATGATAAAGGTTGTAAACAAACATCAGCTGTTCCTCAGACGCCTCCCTCTCGCACTTGGCATTCGGAAGTAGAAGACAGTCTCTCGAACGTCAGCGTTGAAGAAAAATGGACCGTACCTCGACGTTCGCGAAGAAATAGGAAGAAGCAGCCTCCGCCCATAATAGGAACGTCCGTTGCTGCATCGGCATCGGAGAGTAATTTCAGGTCAACATATGTGAAGAAAGCCTGGTTTTATGTCGGCAAGGTTAACAAAGAGACAAGCAGTGATGATGTCAAATCATACATTAGTGGAAAGCTCCCCTCGGATGAAGTGACGGTGGATAAGCTTAATACTCAAGGATCCTACCAGTCTTTCAGGGTTGGTGTGAAGTTCGCCTACAAAGATACCCTGTTCAAGGAAGAATTCTGGCCCCAGGGCGTCGTTGTAAGGCGCTTCAATTTTTCAACTAAATCTTTTTTAGAGAAAACTACCTAAGCTCAATAAATGGGATGAAAGGCAACATTGTGCTGGATACCAACGGTTCTGATCAGGAAATCCCAAAATTCTCTGTCTATTATCAGAACACCAGAGGCATCAGATCTAAGCTTAGTGACATCTATTGTGAAGTATTAGGAGAGAACTTTTGTGCCCTGGCTTTCACTGAAACCTGGCTATCACCAGACATACACAGCAGCGAAATATTAGACACCAGGTATAATGTTTTTAGGAACGACCGTAATGCTCAAAATAGTTCTAAAAGTCGCGGTGGAGGTGTTCTCTTAGCAATAAACAACAAATATAAATGTTCGCAAGTGTCTAGTGAGGACTCAGTGACTGAACAGGTGTGGGTGAAAGTTTCTATCCCCTCACGCTCTCTCATCATAGGTTGCATATACCTGCCTCCCAAATCTGCTGTCGAAACTTACAATGCACATATGCTGTCTGTTCAGAGTATCTGCGATTTAAATCCAAACTGTGACATAGTAGTCGTCGGCGATTTTAATCTGCCAAATATTGTATGGACTCATGAGCCAGATTTCGATGGGCTTCTTCCAACCAATATTACAAATGAATGTGAAATTTGTGTTTGTGATAATTATTTTAATTTGTGTTTTAACCAGCTCAACAACATTGAAAACGCTAATGGCAAAATTCTTGATCTATGTTTCTGTAACTGCAGTGGCATCGAATTGGTAAAATGTGCCGCTATTTCTAAACTTGATGATTACCACCCTTGCTTTGTTGTGTATCTAGATAGTTACCAGGATAATTTATTGTACAATAGTATCGATTCCTTTTACAATTTCAAACGAGCAAACTATGAAGAAATAGGCAGGTTTTTAAGCAACATTAGCTGGCTAGAAATTTTTTCATCCGCCTCTAATGTTAATGAGGCACTTGACAGTTTATATTCTTTTCTGTATCAAGCAATTGTTCTGTTCGTTCCTGTTAGTTATAAATTTAAATCAACCTACCCCGCATGGTTTAACTCCCGTTCAATATCATTAGTTAAAATGAAAAAAGCTGCCCACAAACAGTACAAAGCTAGTAAAAGTGGTGCGGACTATTTAAAATTTGACAAGTTGAGAAGCCAGTGTAAGGAGAGCATAAAGGCATCTTACACATCGTATTTAAATAATTTAGAGACGGACTTAAAAAGGCACCCAAAGAAATTCTGGAAATTTATCAGAACTAAAACGCGAACATCTTTACCTCCACAGATGAAATATAGAGAGTCCATTTTAACTAGTGAAACTGACATTAGCAATGCCTTTATGGACTACTTTTACTCGGTGTATGACGACTCCAAATTTGTAAAATCTCACTTAAAGTCGGACATTTCTGTAGATCTTAGTATTATCACTATACACGCTTGCGAAATAGATCTTGCCTTGCGAAATCTAGATGTCAGCAAAGGCTGCGGTCCTGACGGCGTACCACCTGTTTTACTCAAAAATTGTAAGGACAGTCTAGTACTACCATTGCATGTTTTATTCAATATGTCATTAAGTTCAGGCATTTTCCCGGCAGCATGGACGCATGCCTATTTAGTCCCGATTTTCAAATCTGGATCAATAACAGAAATTGTCAATTACCGCCCTATTTCGATTCTCTCTTCTGTTAGCAAGGTATTCGAGAGAGTTGTTTGTTCGAAGGTTACTCCCCTTTTGAGAAATGTTTTAGTGGAAGAACAACACGGGTTTTTTCAACGTCGATCTACAATTACTAACTTAATCGGCTATGTCAATTTTATCATCAACGCGATAGGCAAAGGATCTGAGGTACATGCGATATATACAGATTTTAGCAAAGCATTCGACAAGGTGAATCACTATATCCTTATTCAAAAGTTACAAGCTTATGGTATTGCCGGAAATTTACTTGAATGGTTTAAGAGTTACTTGAGCGAAAGAACCCAGCAGGTCAAAATTGGGAGTTGTTATTCGCGCGTGCAAACAGTGCCGTCCGGAGTGCCTCAGGGCTCAGTAATTGGCCCCATCCTTTTCTCGGTCTTTATTAACGATATCGGCTACAATTTTAGATGTAACTTCCGATTGTTCGCCGATGACCTGAAAATATATAATGTTATACATTCAGATCGCGACGTCCAAGCGCTACAATCTGACATCGATGCATTACATAAATGGTGCACGCTTAATACCATGTCACTAAACTCAGACAAATGCTTTGCAATAAATTTTAGTAGGAAACTCTCTTCATCAATTCCTAAATATATGCTCAATAACATAAATTTGGCTTTGAAGCCGGTAGTTAAAGACCTAGGTATTCTACTTGATAACAAACTTTCGTTTAGATCGCACTATGACTTCATTGTTAACAAAGCAAATCGATCACTGGGTGCAGTTAAAAGACATTGCAGAGGCTTTCGGAATATCGCAACGCTCTCGACCTTATATGTGTCTAATGTAAGATCTATTCTCGAATACGGTTGCTTAATATGGTCTCCATATTATCGCACACATGAGGGGAGAATCGAATCTGTGCAAATTAAATTTATTAACTTCATAAAAAGTAGACTACCTTCATTTGTACGCCAAGATATTGCCCTATGCAGGGACTACCTCGGCTTCTCTTTGCTAAAGAGAAGGAGAGAATTTTTTGCTCTATGCTTTATGTACAAGTTATTCAACATTTTGATTGATTCACAGGACATATTAGGCAACATTCAGCTGTATGTCCCTCAATATCCTACTAGGAATATGCCTGTATTTAAGATTGCATCCGCCAAAACCAACTATGCACTTAACTGCCCGTTAAACGCAATATGCCATGCATGTAATAAGTATGGTGACAAATTAGATTTTTTTTCTGGTAAGTCATACGCTTCCTTTAAGTTCCAAGCAAGAAGACTCATAATTAATTCGAACTAGTAATTAAGTCATAAGATAAGTCATTTGTAATGGTTGTTTTATATTTGTCTTAAGTGTTTTTGTGTACCCATCTGGAGTGTTGTATACTGTTTTATATTTCTTAATATTTTTGTACGCTGGTAATATCTTATTATTTATTGTATTATTTTATTTGTACTAATGGAAAGTTCTATTCTATTCCGTAAATAAACTACTTACTTACTAAAAATACAGTTTCTAGCTAAAATTTGATGGTTTCGTTGCACTTTCCGAGCCCGTAGGGTATCTGATTGGCTTAAAAGTACAAGAAAACACTTCAAAAGTGACGTTTCTGAAGAATTTTAACAGTTTTCTTGTATCTACGAACGCCAGAATGCATAAAATTGACCTAAACGTCTCCTTTTCCTATTCTGAGTCGATTCTGCATGCTTTAAGTGTGTTTGGTGGCTCAGAACCATCAAAAAACGTTGAAATATAGTTCAAATTCAATAAAAATCGACAAAAATACAGTTTCTAGCTAAAATTTGATGGTTTCGTTGCACTTTCCGAGCCCGTAGGGTATCTGATTGGCTTAAAAGTACAAGAAAACACTTCAAAAGTAACGTTTCTGAAGAATTTTAACAGTTTTCTTGTATCTACGAACGCCAGAATGCATAAAATTGACCTAAACGTCTCCTTTTCCTATTCTGAGTCGATTCTGCATGCTTTAAGTGTGTTTGGTGGCTCAGAACCATCAAAAAACGTTGAAATATAGTTCAAATTCAATAAAAATCGACAAAAATACAGTTTCTAGCTAAAATTTGATGGTTTCGTTGCACTTTCCGAGCCCGTAGGGTATCTGATTGGCTTAAAAGTACAAGAAAACACTTCAAAAGTGACGTTTCTGAAGAATTTTAACAGTTTTCTTGTATCTACGAACGCCAGAATGCATAAAATTGACCTAAACGTCTCCTTTTCCTATTCTGAGTCGATTCTGCATGCTTTAAGTGTGTTTGGTGGCTCAGAACCATCAAAAAACGTTGAAATATAGTTCAAATTCAATAAAAATCGACAAAAATACAGTTTCTAGCTAAAATTTGATGGTTTCGTTGCACTTTCCGGGCCCGTAGGGTATCTGATTGGCTTAAAAGTACAAGAAAACACTTCAAAAGTGACGTTTCTGAAGAATTTTAACAGTTTTCTTGTATCTACGAACGCCAGAATGCATAAAATTGACCTAAACGTCTCCTTTTCCTATTCTGAGTCGATTCTGCATGCTTTAAGTGTGTTTGGTGGCTCAGAACCATCAAAAAACGTTGAAATATAGTTCAAATTCAATAAAAATCGACAAAAATACAGTTTCTAGCTAAAATTTGATGGTTTCGTTGCACTTTCCGAGCCCGTAGGATATCTGATTGGCTTAAAAGTACAAGAAAACACTTCAAAAGTGACGTTTCTGAAGAATTTTAACAGTTTTCTTGTATCTACGAACGCCAGAATGCATAAAATTGACCTAAACGTCTCCTTTTCCTATTCTGAGTCGATTCTGCATGCTTTAAGTGTGTCTGGTGGCTCAGAACCATCAAAAAACGTTGAAATATAGTTCAAATTCAATAAAAATCGACAAAAATACAGTTTCTAGCTAAAATTTGATGGTTTCGTTGCACTTTCCGAGCCCGTAGGGTATCTGATTGGCTTAAAAGTACAAGAAAACACTTCAAAAGTGACGTTTCTGAAGAATTTTAACAGTTTTCTTGTATCTACGAACGCCAGAATGCATAAAATTGACCTAAACGTCTCCTTTTCCTATTCTGAGTCGATTCTGCATGCTTTAAGTGTGTTTGGTGGCTCAGAACCATCAAAAAACGTTGAAATATAGTTCAAATTCAATAAAAATCGACAAAAATACAGTTTCTAGCTAAAATTTGATGGTTTCGTTGCACTTTCCGAGCCCGCAGGGTATCTGATTGGCTTAAAAGTACAAGAAAACACTTCAAAAGTGACGTTTCTGAAGAATTTTAACAGTTTTCTTGTATCTACGAACGCCAGAATGCATAAAATTGACCTAAACGTCTCCTTTTCCTATTCTGAGTCGATTCTGCATGCTTTAAGTGTGTTTGGTGGCTCAGAACCATCAAAAAACGTTGAAATATAGTTCAAATTCAATAAAAATCGACAAAAATACAGTTTCTAGCTAAAATTTGATGGTTTCGTTGCACTTTCCGAGCCCGTAGGGTATCTGATTGGCTTAAAAGTACAAGAAAACACTTCAAAAGTGACGTTTCTGAAGAATTTTAACAGTTTTCTTGTATCTACGAACGCCAGAATGCATAAAATTGACCTAAACGTCTCCTTTTCCTATTCTGAGTCGATTCTGCATGCTTTAAGTGTGTTTGGTGGCTCAGAACCATCAAAAAACGTTGAAATATAGTTCAAATTCAATAAAAATCGACAAAAATGCAGTTTCTAGCTAAAATTTGATGGTTTCGTTGCACTTTCCGAGCCCGTTGGGTATCTGATTGGCTTAAAAGTACAAGAAAACACTTCAAAAGTGACGTTTCTGAAGAATTTTAACAGTTTTCTTGTATCTACGAACGCCAGAATGCATAAAATTATCCTAAACGTCTCCTTTTCCTATTCTGAGTCGATTCTGCATGCTTTAAGTGTGTTTGGTGGCTCAGAACCATCAAAAAACGTTGAAATATAGTTCAAATTCAATAAAAATCGACAAAAATACAGTTTCTAGCTAAAATTTGATGGTTTCGTTGCACTTTCCGAGCCCGTAGGGTATCTGATTGGCTTAAAAGTACAAGAAAACACTTCAAAAGTGACGTTTCTGAAGAATTTTAACAGTTTTGTTGTATCTACGAACGCCAGAATGCATAAAATTGACCTAAACGTCTCCTTTTCCTATTCTGAGTCGATTCTGCATGCTTTAAGTGTGTTTGGTGGCTCAGAACCATCAAAAAACGTTGAAATATAGTTCAAGTTCAATAAAAATCGATAAAAATACAGTTTCTAGCTAAAATTTGATGGTTTCGTTGCACTTTCCGAGCCCGTAGGGTATCTGATTGGCTTAAAAGTACAAGAAAACACTTCAAAAGTGACGTTTCTGAAGAATTTTAACAGTTTTCTTGTATCTACGAACACCAGAATGCATAAAATTGACCTAAACGTCTCCTTTTCCTATTCTGAGTCGATTCTGCATGCTTTAAGTGTGTTTGGTGGCTCAGAACCATCAAAAAACGTTGAAATATAGTTCAAATTCAATAAAAATCGACAAAAATACAGTTTCTAGCTAAAATTTGATGGTTTCGTTGCACTTTCCGAGCCCGTAGGGTATCTGATTGGCTTAAAAGTACAAGAAAACACTTCAAAAGTGACGTTTCTGAAGAATTTTAACAGTTTTCTTGTATCTACGAACGCCAGAATGCATAAAATTGACCTAAACGTCTCCTTTTCCTATTCTGAGTCGATTCTGCGTGCTTTAAGTGTGTTTGGTGGCTCAGAACCATCAAAAAACGTTGAAATATAGTTCAAATTCAATAAAAATCGACAAAAATACAATTTCTAGCTAAAATTTGATGGTTTCGTTGCACTTTCCGAGCCCGTAGGCTATCTATGATTGGCTTAAAAGTACAAGAAAACACTTCAAAAGTGACGTTTCTGAAGAATTTTAACAGTTTTCTTGTATCTACGAACGCCAGAATGCATAAAATTGACCTAAACTTCTCCTTTTCCTATTCTGAGTCGATTCTGCATGCTTTAAGTGTGTTTGGTGGCTCAGAACCATCAAAAAACGTTGAAATATAGTTCAAATTCAATAAAAATCGACAAAAATACAGTTTCTAGCTAAAATTTGATGGTTTCGTTGCACTTTCCGAGCCCGTAGGGTATCTGATTGGCTTAAAAGTACAAGAAAACACTTCAAAAGTGACGTTTCTGAAGAATTTTAACAGTTTTCTTGTATCTACGAACGCCAGAATGCATCAAATTGACCTAAACGTCTCCTTTTCCTATTCTGAGTCGATTCTGCATGCTTTAAGTGTGTTTGGTGGCTCAGAACCATCAAAAAACGTTGAAATATAGTTCAAATTCAATAAAAATCGACAAAAATACAGTTTCTAGCTAAAATTTGATTGTTTCGTTGCACTTTCCGAGCCCGTAGGGTATCTGATTGGCTTAAAAGTACAAGAAAACACTTCAAAAGTGACGTTTCTGAAGAATTTTAACAGTTTTCTTGTATCTACGAACGCCAGAATGCATAAAATTGACCTAAACGTCTCCTTTTCCTATTCTGAGTCGATTCTGCATGCTTTAAGTGTGTTTGGTGGCTCAGAACCATCAAAAAACGTTGAAATATAGTTCAAATTCAATAAAAATCGACAAAAATACAGTTTCTAGCTAAAATTTGATGGTTTCGTTGCACTTTCCGAGCCCGTAGGGTATCTGATTGGCTTAAAAGTACAAGAAAACACTTCAAAAGTGACGTTTCTGAAGAATTTTAACAGTTTTCTTGTATCTACGAACGCCAGAATGCATAAAATTGACCTAAACGTCTCCTTTTCCTATTCTGAGTCGATTCTGCATGCTTTAAGTGTGTTTGGTGGCTCAGAACCATCAAAAAACGTTGAAATATAGTTCAAATTCAATAAAAATCGACAAAAATACAGTTTCTAGCTAAAATTTGATGGTTTCGTTGCACTTTCCGAGCCCGTAGGGTATCTGATTGGCTTAAAAGTACAAGAAAACACTTCAAAAGTGACGTTTCTGAAGAATTTTAACAGTTTTCTTGTATCTACGAACGCCAGAATGCATAAAATTGACCTAAACGTCTCCTTTTCCTATTCTGAGTCGATTCTGCATGCTTTAAGTGTGTTTGGTGGCTCAGAACCATCAAAAAACGTTGAAATATAGTTCAAGTTCAATAAAAATCGATAAAAATACAGTTTCTAGCTAAAATTTGATGGTTTCGTTGCACTTTCCGAGCCCGTAGGGTATCTGATTGGCTTAAAAGTACAAGAAAACACTTCAAAAGTGACGTTTCTGAAGAATTTTAACAGTTTTCTTGTATCTACGAACACCAGAATGCATAAAATTGACCTAAACGTCTCCTTTTCCTATTCTGAGTCGATTCTGCATGCTTTAAGTGTGTTTGGTGGCTCAGAACCATCAAAAAACGTTGAAATATAGTTCAAATTCAATAAAAATCGACAAAAAATACAGTTTCTAGCTTAAAATTTGATGGTTTCGTTGCACTTTCCGTACAAGAAAACACTTCAAAAGTGACGTTTCTGAAGAATTTTAACAGTTTTCTTGTATCTACGAACGCCAGAATGCATAAAATTGACCTAAACGTCTCCTTTTCCTATTCTGAGTCGATTCTGCATGCTTTAAGTGTGTTTGGTGGCTCAGAACCATCAAAAAACGTTGAAATATAGTTCAAATTCAATAAAAATCGACAAAAATACAGTTTCTAGCTAAAATTTGATGGTTTCGTTGCACTTTCCGAGCCCGTAGGGTATCTGAGTGGCTTAAAAGTACAAGAAAACACTTCAAAAGTGACGTTTCTGAAGAATTTTAACAGTTTTCTTGTATCTACGAACGCCAGAATGCATAAAATTGACCTAAACGTCTCCTTTTCCTATTCTGAGTCGATTCTGCATGCTTTAAGTGTGTTTGGTGGCTCAGAACCATCAAAAAACGTTGAAATATAGTTCAAATTCAATAAAAATCGACAAAAATACAGTTTCTAGCTAAAATTTGATGGTTTCGTTGCACTTTCCGAGCCCGTAGGGTATCTGAGTGGCTTAAAAGTACAAGAAAACACTTCAAAAGTGACGTTTCTGAAGAATTTTAACAGTTTTCTTGTATCTACGAACGCCAGAATGCATAAAATTGACCTAAACGTCTCCTTTTCCTATTCTGAGTCGATTCTGCATGCTTTAAGTGTGTTTGGTGGCTCAGAACCATCAAAAAACGTTGAAATATAGTTCAAATTCAATAAAAATCGACAAAAATACAGTTTCTAGCTAAAATTTGATGGTTTCGTTGCACTTTCCGAGCCCGTAGGGTATCTGAGTGGCTTAAAAGTACAAGAAAACACTTCAAAAGTGACGTTTCTGAAGAATTTTAACAGTTTTCTTGTATCTACGAACGCCAGAATGCATAAAATTGACCTAAACGTCTCCTTTTCCTATTCTGAGTCGATTCTGCATGCTTTAAGTGTGTTTGGTGGCTCAGAACCATCAAAAAACGTTGAAATATAGTTCAAATTCAATAAAAATCGACAAAAATACAGTTTCTAGCTAAAATTTGATGGTTTCGTTGCACTTTCCGAGCCCGTTGGGTATCTGAGTGGCTTAAAAGTACAAGAAAACACTTCAAAAGTGACGTTTCTGAAGAATTTTAACAGTTTTCTTGTATCTACGAACGCCAGAATGCATAAAATTGACCTAAACTTCTCCTTTTCCTATTCTGAGTCGATTCTGCATGCTTTAAGTGTGTTTGGTGGCTCAGAACCATCAAAAAACGTTGAAATATAGTTCAAATTCAATAAAAATCGACAAAAATACAGTTTCTAGCTAAAATTTGATGGTTTCGTTGCTCTTTCCGAGCCCGTAGGGTATCTGAGTGGCTTAAAAGTACAAGAAAACACTTCAAAAGTGACGTTTCTGAAGAATTTTAACAGTTTTCTTGTATCTACGAACGCCAGAATGCATAAAATTGACCTAAACGTCTCCTTTTCCTATTCTGAGTCGATTCTGCATGCTTTAAGTGTGTTTGGTGGCTCAGAACCATCAAAAAACGTTGAAATATAGTTCAAATTCAATAAAAATCGACAAAAATACAGTTTCTAGCTAAAATTTGATGGTTTCGTTGCACTTTCCGAGCCCGTAGGGTATCTGAGTGGCTTAAAAGTACAAGAAAACACTTCAAAAGTGACGTTTCTGAAGAATTTTAACAGTTTTCTTGTATCTACGAACGCCAGAATGCATAAAATTGACCTAAACGTCTCCTTTTCCTATTCTGAGTCGATTCTGCATGCTTTAAGTGTGTTTGGTGGCTCAGAATCATCAAAAAACGTTGAAATATAGTTCAAATTCAATAAAAATCGACAAAAATACAGTTTCTAGCTAAAATTTGATGGTTTCGTTGCACTTTCCGAGCCCGTAGGGTATTTGAGTGGCTTAAAAGTACAAGAAAACACTTCAAAAGTGACGTTTCTGAAGAATTTTAACAGTTTTCTTGTATCTACGAACGCCAGAATGCATAAAATTGACCTAAACGTCTCCTTTTCCTATTCTGAGTCGATTCTGCATGCTTTAAGTGTGTTTGGTGGCTCAGAACCATCAAAAAACGTTGAAATATAGTTCAAATTCAATAAAAATCGACAAAAATACAGTTTCTAGCTAAAATTTGACCACGAGTGTGAGATGTCACAGAGTAAAGACGTGTTTCCAGCTCTCTCCGGACTTCCGTGTAGGAAGTGTAAAATTTTACCGGTTAGTGGGTTATTATGTGTAAAATGTGGTTGGTTAAGCCATCCCAGTTGTGTGAAAATATTAAAAAACATCAAGCTTATCAGTGATACGCAGATAATATGCTGCGATAACGTCGATGGCTCGTCGAAAAACGAATTGGATTCGGTGAATCTATCCCTGCACTCATCTCCTACAAATAGTACTGTGGATATTTCGGTTTTAATAAAGAAAGCAATGGAACCGCTTTTAGAGGAAATCAAGTACCTTCGAGCAGAGATTATTTCCCTCAAAGAAAGTAACATCGACCTGGTTAAAGTTCTAACCAGCGCTAATGTATCAGATAATAAATCGCTTTTCTCCTCAAAATTGAAAAAAGTGGACCCTATTCCATCGTCATACGTTGGACAGAAAAGAACTGAACCAATGTCGAAAAAACCAGGTTTTATTATAAGTAATCATGAGAAATTGCATACAAGAAACGAAAATATAAGAAATGATGATAAAGGTTGTAAACAAACATCAGCTGTTCCTCAGACGCCTCCCTCTCGCACTTGGCATTCGGAAGTAGAAGACAGTCTCTCGAACGTCAGCGTTGAAGAAAAATGGACCGTACCTCGACGTTCGCGAAGAAATAGGAAGAAGCAGCCTCCGCCCATAATAGGAACGTCCGTTGCTGCATCGGCATCGGAGAGTAATTTCAGGTCAACATATGTGAAGAAAGCCTGGTTTTATGTCGGCAAGGTTAACAAAGAGACAAGCAGTGATGATGTCAAATCATACATTAGTGGAAAGCTCCCCTCGGATGAAGTGACGGTGGATAAGCTTAATACTCAAGGATCCTACCAGTCTTTCAGGGTTGGTGTGAAGTTCGCCTACAAAGATACCCTGTTCAAGGAAGAATTCTGGCCCCAGGGCGTCGTTGTAAGGCGCTTCAATTTTTCAACTAAATCTTTTTTAGAGAAAACTACCTAAGCTCAATAAATGGGATGAAAGGCAACATTGTGCTGGATACCAACGGTTCTGATCAGGAAATCCCAAAATTCTCTGTCTATTATCAGAACACCAGAGGCATCAGATCTAAGCTTAGTGACATCTATTGTGAAGTATTAGGAGAGAACTTTTGTGCCCTGGCTTTCACTGAAACCTGGCTATCACCAGACATACACAGCAGCGAAATATTAGACACCAGGTATAATGTTTTTAGGAACGACCGTAATGCTCAAAATAGTTCTAAAAGTCGCGGTGGAGGTGTTCTCTTAGCAATAAACAACAAATATAAATGTTCGCAAGTGTCTAGTGAGGACTCAGTGACTGAACAGGTGTGGGTGAAAGTTTCTATCCCCTCACGCTCTCTCATCATAGGTTGCATATACCTGCCTCCCAAATCTGCTGTCGAAACTTACAATGCACATATGCTGTCTGTTCAGAGTATCTGCGATTTAA